>NC_060889.1:31416559-31496559 GCF_014805685.1 Silurus meridionalis | reverse complement strand
CTGTCCAGAGATAACTGAGAAAAAATATCAGGGAAGGAAAAGCTTGCTACAGGAGGAAGATAGAGGATCAGCTGCAGCAGAACAATGTCAGCAGTGTGTGGAAAGGGCTCAAAACCATCACTCAGAGGGAGCCCAGCTCTCAGGCTGAGGGTGACCAGAAGTGGGTGAATGATTTTTACATTTGCATTTACATTTGCGGCATTTAGCAGACGCCCTCATCCAGAGCGACGTACAAAAGTGCTTTGAGTTTCTAGCAATGAATAAACATACACTGGTACACAAGATTACAAGCTTAATATAAATATAACTTTTGAATTCTACAAGGCAAACTTGAAAAGTGCTAATTTAAGTGTTTCAGGAAGAGGTAGGTCTTCAGTCGTCGCTTGAAGATAGTCAAGTCAAGTCAGGTTTATTTGTATAGCGCTTTTCACAACAGACATTGTCTCAAAGCAGCTTTACACAAATCAACAGTGAAGGTGAATGGTGTGTTTTTATCCCTGATGAGCAGCCGTGGCGACTGTGGCAAGAAAAAACTCCCTTAGATGTTATGAGGAAGAAACCTTGAGAGGAACCAGACTCAAAAGGGGAACCCATCCTCATTTGGATGACATCAAGAGTTTGATCATAAATCTTTCAACAATACAGAACACTGAAGAGAGAGAACTAACATAAGTACTGGAGTATAAGATTATAAGTGGTGATCTTTCTACAGTCTTATACAGTCTATATGGTTAGTAGCTCCTAGTTTTATGAGCTCAGCATTTGTGATCATCACAGATCCAGCATCAGCTTCTCCATGCCAGAGCCTTTAAACACTCCAGGAGGTCCAATGTCAAAACCACACATGTAGCGGGATCCAAATGGCACTGGTACATCTCTAGATGGGTTAATTGTATTATAATTTACTTCAGGATTTAACCATGAATACATGAATAATAATGTTCAAAATGTTCTACTGCATATAAAATGTAGCGAATTTAGCTCGCAAAGAAAGGTAAATATTTATAGTAATTATAAATATTTAAGTTAAGTTGAATTGACGGTGATGGAATTAACATTACACTTATTTGTCTGTTCGTCCGCCAAACAGACAGTATAATTTATATTAATTCTATAAAAGAGGTATCTCCCTGGCCAAGAAAGATGTAACCCCCTTTTACTTTATACCGTAAATTAAATTAAAAGAGCAAGTAGTTCAGACCGGATGTAGCAGGAACTTTGCATTTACGAATGTACTCAGAAACGATCACTTGTGAAAAATATGGTGTTTAATAAATGAGACAAACACACATAAAACTAGCTACACGAACAAACAAAAGAAATGAAGAAAACACAAATAAAATAAAATAAACAAAGGTGAAAACTAGGAAAGGAGGGAGAGAAAGAAACAAGAAGAAATTGTTAAAGGAAAGGGAATGGATGGAAATGCTTAAGCTTCAAAATTAAGCACACCCTAACCCTAGCTTAATCGTCACAGGAATTCAAATTCACCTTAAGATTTACTAAGACTTAAAATACGCATCTAAATTCGTTGGTAAAGGAAACGGTTACTTGCATTGGCTTGTTGCACAAAAGTCCGGATGCGAAAAGGAAATCTTTGAAGAGCCATTTAGGGTGGGGTCAGATGTTCTTCCAGGTTCTCCTGAAGATCAGAGCGGTGGATGTTCTTGGAAGTGAAGCTTGCTGGAAGATCTTGAAAAAAGAGGGAGTCGTTTCCAAGCTGTTTCGTACGTCTGACCAACGATTGGTGGTGTTCGTGACATTTTAAAGGTCTCGAACTCCACCCATCTTTGGGGGAACGGCCAATACTAAGGGTTGAGATTTTGGAGGGAAAAACTCCCCATTGTTCCATGTGTCTGTGGGCATGGTTTGGATTATAGAACTTTAAAGTTTTATCTGAAGTGTATTGAGACAGTATGGTGACTTTCCTGATCCAATAAAATGTACCATTGTTTGAAAAGTAAATTACAGAAAATTTTGTGGTCATTTGGATACTAAACATGAGAGGATTGATGGCATAACGGCAGCGGTACATTACATACATAGATCAGTAGTCAAAGTGTAACTAATGTTACTACGACATTATGTTCTGATAAAAGAATGAAAACACAAAACAAAATGCACTTTCATTAGGAAAGTGAAGAGCAGATAATTTTGTATAAATTCTGACATCAGGCCTTGAAAGGACATACAGCATTAGAACAGGTATACATTAACGTGCTGGGACCAGTAATTACGGATGTTAGTACAATGTCGTATTCTGATCAAATGAAATGCACCCTTGTCAGGAAAGTAAAGAACAGATAATCTTAAGTCAATTAAACCTTAATAGAAGAGACACATTAATAAAGTTACATTAATAGGATCTTTAGCGTACAACTATAAACAATAAAGGAGATACATACAAGTATAGGTTAATGTCGTGGGGTGTGGAGCATCTTATTCATTTTGTTTAATTAGAAAAAGGAATGCTTTATTGTATCAGTGTGTGTGTGTGTGTGTGTGTGTGTGTGCATTGTGTATGTGTGGGTGTTTTATGGTCGCGGTCTCTATGCGGTCAACAGAGAACCTGCATGGGGTTATCTCGTCTTGTGGTAGGATCCAGACCTTCTGGAGCCAGTTGTGTGTGGGTGTGTGTTTTAGGATTAGGGGGTCTTGGTGAACTCAACAGGAGTTCAGTGTCTGGTCCGGTTTGTGTCTTTAAAAAGGGGGAGTGTGGCACTTTACGACTATATTACCCCCAATAAAAGTTTCAACTTTTGATTGAGGTGAAGATGTCATAGGTTAAAAGGAATGCCTGGGACATGAAATCTAAATGATCTGTGCCAGACGCTACATATTCCCCCCTTTTGGATGTGAAGTTTCTAATGAAGGGAGACTTCGTCATCCAACAGTTATGAAGGTCGGCTGGTAGGTAGATCGTGAAGGTCAGGGAAAGAAACAAACAAAGAAAAAAAAAAAAAACAACAAAACAGGTGAGTCGTGGTGGTCGGGTAATGTTGACTCTTAGCTTCCCTCTGCCCTGGGTTCCTCAGGCATAGGGTTGAGTTTGGTGAGACTTATCGTTGATTCTGGTTGAGTCTTGCTCCTCCGGTGGTTGCGGTTGAAAACACGGGGAAGAGCAGCGGTGCACCTGTTCATGGATCTTTGTACTTCATTGATTTTTTTATTTTTTTTTTAAACAGAAGTAGGGCAAGGCCGAGGCTCAGTGCATACCCGATGATTGTGGAGATGCAGAGTGCTGTGTCAGCGGCAGTCCAGGCTCGGGCGACGGAGAAGTTAGTTGGGACTGGCAGCCGAGACAATGCTTGGAGGGCCGTGTCGACTGGGGTGATGTCGATCATTTGCCTCCCCCCTTCCTCAATTCTCAATTCTAATTCAGGGCCCAGGGTGAGATTGTGATTTTTGAAAAAGTCTGTGATTTCCACCTCTGATTGATACTCCTCACTGGGAAGGTGGAACAGAGCGAGGTCCCCGAGGTGGAGGATGAATCCACATATTCTGGTTAGGTAGACTCACACAGGTGGCAGTGTCATGCTTGTCGTAGGTTAATGTGGCGGTACAGATGGGCGTGTTGACAAGCCATTTATCCCCAACAATCTCTGCTTGCGTGTCCGTGACCTGGCTGCGTGGCTTGGCTTCAGCCGGACAGCAGGTGTCCTGTTGCATGGGTTGCACCCCGCAGATTCCTTCAGTGTTGTCCCTGGGGAACGGCTTACTTGGGCAGATATAATGAATGTCCTTGGTCCGGGTACACATGCGCAGGTTCGGGGCCAGATATAACTGTGGATTGCTGTCATGGTAGGCTACCACCTCCGGGGTGTGCACCTTGATGTGGGTGTTTCCTTTCCAAAAACCGACATTGACAACATCTTTGAGCCGATAAATGTTGTCCGATTCAATGATTGGCAAGTTAAGGAGGAAGGCTATCTCACCCTGTTCAAGGTCGATATGAAGTAGGATGGATCCTCCCAGTGCATACGCAAGATGGGCTTGAAGGGAATCAGTTGAATGGGTGGTATAAGCTGTAATGAGGTTGGAGTCTCCGGGTCGGTATAGCAGGTGCAGTGGCAATGTCATCTGTCGTCCAATCAATAGTTCGAAAGGCGAGATGCCTGTTGACTCCTGTGGTGTTGCCCTGATGGCCATGAGCACCAGAGGAAGTTTCATGTCCCAGTCCTTTTGATTGGCAGACACATATTTCCTTAACATGCTGACCACCGTCCGATTAGTTCGTTCCACTTGACCCGAGGAGATAGGGTGGTGACTGATGTGAAGTTTTGCTTGCACACCCAGTAGCTTCCAAATCTGCTGCATGACCTTGGCCGTGAAATGGTTGCCTCTGTCGGAATTGACTCTCAGCGGTAGCCCAAACCGGGAGAAAATACAATTCATCAGAAGATAGGCGGTGGTTTGGGTAGTATCGTTGGGTGCTGGGAGGCACTCCACCCACTTGGTGAACTGACACACGACTGTGATGAAATATTTGTTACCCCTTGTTGACCTGGGAAGGGGTCCTACCCAGTCAATTTGGAGGTCTGACCACGGAAATGTGACTCCTCTGCGTTGCAGTGGGGCTCGTAGTTTGGGTTTGCTGGTTGGAATTGACAGCACATAAGGCATCCTTTAACATACTCTGTCACATCTTGCTGCATGCCAGGCCAGTATGCCACTTGTTTCAGTGTCTCATAAGTGGCTCTTGTGCCATGATGTCCGGCACATGGTGCGTCGTGGGCATACATTAACATGACCCCCCTTTGGCACTGTGGCACCACAAGTTTTGGCGCAGTGTGGTCATCAGGGGCATACAATAAAATGCCGTCTATCACGCACCGCATGGGTTTGACATCATGTAGCCGTTTTAGGGCTGGGGAAGCGGCCAGATTAACAGCTGTGACAGGGTGGTTGGAGGGGTTAGAGAGGTGGTAAAGGATGGTCTGTATAGTGGCATCAGATGCCTGCATGTCAGCGATGTCATTTGTGGAGATTTGTGGAGCAAGCAAAAGTGGTTGTGAGGTGGGAAGTGTGGTTGATTGAGTTCGGTAGTTGCATACGCCTAGGGAACTTCGGAGTTCTGAGATGTTGGCAGGAGGCTTGATGTTTTGAATTGCGCAGATGCGGTTGGTTTGTGGTTCGATGCCCTGTGGTCCAATGAGCAGACCTACATAGTTGACTTTGCTTTTGCACCATTGTTCCTTGTGGAGGGCGATTTTGGCCCAAGGGATGCTTGCTGTGTGCATTTTGAGGGTGTTGAACAGTCTGACGCTGATTGCTAAGTTGTTGGCCCATTGTGCTATTATAATGTCCGTCGTTGCAGCATCAGCAAGCTGTAGGCTTCCCATGGCCTGGGGACAGTATGAGTCAGAGTCTTTAGTTAGCTGAAAAGCACAGGGCAATGACCTTGAACTTTGCTCTCGGTTCAAGTTGCCTTCTCGGCTGGTGGTATGATTGCCCATGACCTTTGTGGCTTGGCAGTCTGTCTTGGATGCTTTTGGTGACCGAGGGGGTAGAGGTTCTCGCACTTGAGCCCAGAATTTCAACTGTTTAAAATCCAACAGTGGTTCGAAACGGTCTAGAAGGTCTTTTCCGATGAGCAGAGGGTAGGTGTCCATTGGAGAGATGTACACAGGGTGCACTACACTCATAGGGCCGATGGTCAGGTGAATGGGAGTTATCTGTTCGAGCTTGACTTCATTTTGGCTGTAAGATTGCACATTCAATGCACACTTTTGCGTTTTAAGGGTTTGATTCTGTCGCTTAGCTTCCACCTGCAGTCTGTAAAAGAGTTGGGTTGACATTAAAGTCAGATCTGCACCAGTGTCCACAAGAGCTTCTAGTCTCAGTTCATTCTCTAATGTGATGGCTAGGTACAGCTTTTTGGCCATTCCTTTTTCAAGCAGGTTCCCTAGGAGCCTTGGCCCTGGGGCAGGTGTAGTGACTGACAGGCAATCAGAACTGGATTCAAGTGGCTCATCGGGGAGGCAGACCATTAAAACAGCACTCTTGGGGATCTTGGTGTTCTGGCTGGAGGTTTGGTGTGTTGAAAGTTGGCGGCCTCTGGTGGTTCGGTTTGCGAGGACATATTGTGAGTGTTCAGGTCAGGTTTCCGGCTTAGTCATAATTGATCTGATTTGTCCTTCTTGTCCTTTTTGTGGTGTTTTTCTTGGATGATTTCCTTTAAGATTCTCAAAATCTCTGCTGTTTCCAATGTGTTTTCTGTGTCTTGTGTTATTGGTAGTCCATGTTGCTGGGGTTTTTGCTGTTTCCAGTCGAAAACTGATGCTCGTGTTGGCGAGTGCCAGTTTCCTTTGGGCCATTTAGATCCTTCCCAGGTGGTTCCGTCTTTTGGGTTGAATGGTGGTCGTTGTCTGTCCCAGGATCTCCCAGGGCGTCCAGCTTGGTATTTGGGCCGGGCACCGCCGTAACCATGTGGTTCTCTGTTGGTTGGAAAGCGTCGTGACACTTGTTGGACAGGTTTGTCACGATAGCGTTGCTGGGTGCCCTCTAGTGCCAGTTCTGAGCACTGCTCGGAGACAGAATAGATTGCTGCCCCTTTTACAGTTTTTTCGGGTACAGTCCTTTGCTTGGTATAGGCTTTTCGGGCTAAGTCTCGCAGCTGCTGGATGGACATTTCCCGTCGGCAGACCAGGACCCCCAGGTGATGACTAACAGCAGGGTGCAGGTTTCTGAGGAACAAAGTTTTGAAGTTGAACTCTTCCTCCATTCATGGCTCATTTCGGGCTCCGAAGTAGGCCTGTCGGAGCCTGTTGTAATAGTTTTGTATGGTTTCATGCCTGCTCTGTTTTAGGTCCAGAGCAGTAAACAGTCCTTGTTCTGACTCTGGGTCAGAGAACTCCTTAATCAGGGCCTTTTGAAGCTGCTGATAATCCGCTTTGATCTTGTCTGGCTGCCGGTCCAGGAAGCTCCGCACCTCGCGGCTGGAAGTGATCCTGAGGAGGTAGAGTTGATCTCGTGTAGTAACATTGGCTAAAGTCTGTAAATGAAAGTCAATGTCTTGTAGGTAGGCGTGTATGTCATAGCCTCCTGCAGGGTCTGGCATGAAAGTAGGGATGTTTCTAGCCAGTTTGTCCAATTCCTTAGGGGCCACACTGTGACCGGGAAACAGGGTTTCTTGAAAAGTCTCCCACCCTGGGGAGGTCTTGAGTCGGGTCTCGCCCCTTTTGAAATGTTGATTCTTGTTTTGGAGATATTAGTTCACTGGTTAAGGGAAATTCCATGTTGGGTATTTCTTTTTCAGAGTCACTTTGTAATCTATATGCATGTTTTAGCTCCCTGTGAGCTGTGTCAAGTTTGTCTTTTAAGTGAGTTCTTTCTTGATACAGGGTATTGATTTCCTCCCGGGCACTTTGCAGATGCCCTTCGTATGCCTTAGCTCTGGCAACTCTTTCTTTAAGTTCAGTCTCTGCTCTTATCAAAAGAGCCTTGGCTTGTTGGAGTTCCTCACTAGTGTCCTTTTCCTGCTGCTCTCTGCGCGCTGTGTCTACGCGGAGATCAATCAGGGCCTGTCGTAGTCCTTTTACTTCCTCCTGTAGCTCTGCATCCTTTTCGTCTGCCGTTCCTCGTTGGCTCTGAGTCTCTGCCATGATTTGGTCTAGCTGGTCGTGAGCTTGTGCTAGATTCCTCTGAGCCTCCTCAGCTTGGATCCGAAATGACAACGATTCCTGTTGCAGGCGAGAAACTTTTACTTCATCCATCTTTGCCTGGGCAATGAGGTTGTAGGTCAGTAATCCGAGGATCTTGGCCAGCTCCTTGTGGCTATAGTCCTGCATAGGATTGTGGGACATCACCGCATTTAGGTTGTCATCAAGCTGTTCCCGGCTCAGGTGTTGCAGATCAACAGCAGTTTCGGGAACAAGGTTACCCATCAGGGCGTTCAACCAGGTCTCTAGCTGGTCCCAGTGTGCCTCAGGGCTGGATGGTCTGGACATGCTGGCTCACTGGCGAAAAGAGAGAGAGACAGACGAGGGCCAATGCAAGTTCTTACAGTATTGGTGGCCTAAATAGGCAAGAACGTACTCTACACTCAATTTGAACTGACTAGTTTAGACAGTTAGCGGAGGCCGGATCGGGCTAGCGGCGTGATAACCTAATGGATCACCTTAAAGGTTTGGCTACTTTAAGTTCACTGTGATGATTTCCCAGTTAGGCCTTTACCTCACGTCACAACCAAATAGAATGAAAATAGACAGATCAAACTCACAATAAGTGATAGAGCAGGACGAGGTCTGAAAGGGGAAGGGCTATAAGGTCGAACCTAAATAGCACTTAATTTTAAATTTTAGCTTCACCCTCTATTTAAAATTTAATTTAAAATAAGTGAGAGGAAGTGGGTAGTAAATCAATGAGCAGGGAAAAATTAGAGAAATAAAGATAATGATAATAATAATTATAAAGCAAATAAAAGTCGATAACAAAATGTCAAAATAAAAATTCAGTAAAAGGAACAAAAAAAAACAAATTTACTAATAATAGTAATAAAGCAAGAAATAACCAAACAAAAATAAACAAAACATTAATAATAATAAAAAATAATAAAAGGGAGAAAAGGGAGAAAAAAAATTAAAAATAAGAATAACAAAACAATATTAATTGAAGATAGTAAAAATAAAATGAAATAAAATTAAAGACAAACAAACCAGGAGGTAGAGAGAGAGAGAGAGAGAGAGAGAGAGAGAGAGAGTTCACACACACTGAAGTTAGAGGTGGGGGTGCTTGCAAAGGTACTAATTACTTAGATAACCTGTCCCCTGTGGTTTATCTGGAAGTGTGGGGCCCTAACTTATCTAGTGGGGGTGATTGATAACGTTTGGGGTAAGATTATTCTTGACCCTACGTGTCATGACAGGTGTCAAATTAAGGAAGCAGGCTTTATTCGTTGCCTCAATAAGTTAATGCTGAGAGGACGCAGCTAATAATAAAGGTAAAATTAAATAAGTATATAGTCAACAGGGTTCCTTCGCTGTTGATATGTAAGATTAGATCTTAAGAGTTAGCTGATAAGAGTTACACTACTCGAAACACAGTTTAACAACTGAGGAAAGGTTTCTTCTTTCCACAAATTCCACAATTTGTGCCACTCAACGGCACACAGTGGGTGGGTCAGGTTTGTTTCGCTGCCCCCCAAAATACATAAATAAACAAAAGAACAGGGTTTCTTCGCTGTTCTAATAATCACTTGATCAAGGTTTTCAACTCCCTTTACATACCAATCAACAACTAGTCAGTAGTATATTTATGATTGGGTCTGCATTAGGCACGCATCAGTTAGCTACTCTGATGTTTAAACCTAAACGGAGTATTATCCTCTGGTTTGAAGTAAATTGGAACACGCAATTACTTCAACAGCGATGCAATTACAAGGCCTTAAAAGATGATAAGAGGAACACGCTCAAATCAATCTTTAATCTAACTATGGGGAGATTTCTTCGTCCCCGTAGCTGATTACAATAATATTAAAATGTGCAGTAAAGAGATTTCTTCGTCTTTACGAGGGATTTTTAATATTATAACTGCAGTTTAAATTCTTCTCTTTTCTTTTTTTTTTTTTCGATTAATCGTGACTTACAAATAGGAACAAAATAACATAAAATAAAACAAAATAGTGATCACTAAAGCGTAGTCTACGTTGCGTCCTATCTCACCCCAAGCGCACAGTAAATTAACACAAGTGAATTGACGCTGAGTTAGTTCAAAAAAACAAAGTCTGAACAACTGCCCGCATTCTCCACCATTATATGTAGCGAATTTAGCTCGCAAAGAAAGGTAAATATTTATAGTAATTATAAATATTTAAGTTAAGTTGAATTGACGGTGATGGAATTAACATTACACTTATTTGTCTGTTCGTCCGCCAAACAGACAGTATAATTTATATTAATTCTATAAAAGAGGTATCTCCCTGGCCAAGAAAGACGTAACCCCCTTTTACTTTATACCGTAAATTAAATTAAAAGAGCAAGTAGTTCAGACCGGATGTAGCAGGAACTTTGCATTTACGAATGTATTTAGAAACGATCACTTGTGAAAAATATGGCGTTTAATAAATGAGACAAACACAACATAAAACTAGCTACACGAACAAACAAAAGAAATGAAGAAAACACAAATAAAATAAAATAAACAAAGGTGAAAACTAGGAAAGGAGGGAGAGAAAGAAACAAGAAGAAATTGTTAAAAGAAAGGGAATGGATGGAAATGCTTAAGCTTCAAAATTAAGCACACCCTAACTGGGAAATCGTCACAGGAATTCAAATTCACCTTAAGATTTACTAAGACTTAAAATACGCATCTAAATTCGTTGGTAAAGGAAACGGTTACTTGCATTGGCTTGTTGCACAAGAGTCCGGATGCGAAAAGGAAATCTTTGAAGAGCCATTTAGGGTGGGGTCAGATGTTCTTCCAGGTTCTCCTGAAGATCAGAGCGGTGGATGTTCTTGGAAGTGAAGCTTGCCGGAAGATCTTGAAGAAAGAGGAGTCGTTTCCAAGCTGTTTCAGACGTCTGACCAACGATTGGTGGTGTTCGTGATATTTTAAAGGTCTCGAACTCCACCCATCTTTGGGGGAACGGCCAATACTAAGGGTTGAGATTTTGGAGGGAAAAACTCCCCATTGTTCCATGTGTCTGTGGGCATGGTTTGGATTATAGAACTTTAAAGTTTTATCTGAAGTGTATTAAGACGGTATGGTGACTTTCCTGATCCAATAAAATGTACCATTGTTTGAAAAGTAAGTTACAGATAATTTTGTGGTCATTTGGATACTAAACACGAGAGGATTGATGGCATAACGGCAGCGGTACATTACATACATAGATCAGTAGTCAAAGTGTAACTATTGTTACTACAACATAATGTTCTGATAAAAGAATGAAAACACAAAACAAAATGCACTTTCATTAGGAAAGTGAAGAGCAGATAATTTTGTATAAATTCTGACATCAGGCCTTGAAAGGACATACAGCATTAGAACAGGTATACATTAACGTGCTGGGACCAGTAATTAACGTATAACGGATGTTAGTACAATGTCGTATTCTGATCAAATGCACCCTTGTCAGGAAAGTAAAGAACAGATAATCTTAAGTCAATTAAGCCTTAATAGAAGAGACACATTAATAGAGTTACATTAATAGGATCTTTAGCATACAACTATAAACAATAAAGGAGATACATACAAGTATAGGTTAATGTCGTGGGGTGTGGAGCATCTTATTCATTTTGTTTAATTAGAAAAAGGAATGCTTTATTGTATCAGTGTGTGTGCATTGTGTATGTGTGGGTGTTTTATGGTCGCGGTCTCTATGCGGTCAACAGAGAACCTGCATGGGGTTATCTCGTCTTGTGGTAGGATCCAGACCTTCTGGAGCCAGTTGTGTGTGGGTGTGTGTTTTAGGATTAGGGGGTCTTGGTGAACTCAACAGGAGTTCAGTGTCTGGTCCGGTTTGTGTCTTTAAAAAGGGGGAGTGTGGCACTTTACGACTATATTACCCCCAATAAAAGTTTCAACTTTTGATTGAGGTGAAGATGTCATAGGTTAAAAGGAATGCCTGGGACATGAAATCTAAATGATCTGTGCCAGACGCTACAAAAATATATTTAGAGTCCATGATGAGAGGATTAGATTGTTTGGATAGATCTTAGATGTCTTTATTGACGATTTAACAGTGTTTTAATGCCATCTGTTTGACTGGATTGTGGTCAAAGATATTAAATATTTCCTTCAGATTCCTTCTAATGTTCATAAAAACCTTTAAAAAGTGCTTCAACTCCTGTTCCTCTGAGGCTTCTTCTCTCTGTGTGATAATAAATCTATTTATTTATTTATATTGATATAGACATTCATCTATCTATTATGTTCCACAACAGTTTCCTCTAGGTCCTGATACTGATCACATCCAAGCGACTTCCAGATTTTGTTCCATGATCTTTAATTAGATCATTCCATGCAAGAAGAAAGCATTTACTCTTTGCTTATGGGGATGTGATTCTTTGTTCTGTCATATTTCAGAAGTCAAGTGAAGTTTGGAGTACAGTAGTTAAGAAATTAGACATCTGATTGGAAGGTATAAATGCTGGACCCTTCAACAAGGTCAATAACCTTTAAGAGAAATTTTATGTTCAAAGGAGCCATGAATAAATGATATAAGTTAAATCACCCATTGCTGGTATATAACTGGTGTTCTCCCAGTACACATGCACCAATTCCTGAAAGAGGAGTTTGCAAGAGACCAACCCAGAACATACCTAACATAGAAACAGTATTTTAAGAAGAGATTATTCAGAGAAGCAAACAAGTAATAAATGTGCTTTGCTTTGCACAGTAGGTATTAATAAATCAGAGCAGATACATGCGTATATTTAATATCTAAAAAAAGTGTCCTGTTTGGCATGACATTTATTTTCTTTAAGCCACATGTTAAGCTAATTCAAAGTGAGACACTTTGAATGTGTTGAATGATTCTATGCTGATGGTTTTCTTCACCCAATCATGACATGGTTTAAGCAGGGGAACCTTAAGTGCCATGCATGATTTCAAACTATGACGTCTTAGTGTATTACCAACAGTAACCTTGGAAACGGTGGTCCCAGCTTTTTTCAGGTCCTTGACCAGCTCCTCCCGCGTAGTTCTGGGCTGATTTATCTCCTTCCTTAGGATCATTGAGACCCCACAAGGTGAGATCTTGCATGGAGCCCCAGTCCGAGGGAGATTGACAGTCATGTTTAGCTTCTTCCATTTTCTAATGATTGCTCCAACATTGGACCTTTTTTCACCAAGCTGCTTGGCAATTTCCCCGTAGCCCTTTCCAGCCTTGTGGAGGTGTACAATTTTGTCTCTAGTGTCTTTGGACAGCTCTTTAGTCTTAGCCATGTTAGTAGTTTGATTCTTACTGATTGTATGGGGTGGACAGGTGTCTTTATGCAGCTAACGACCTCAAACAGGTGCATCTAATTTAGGATAATAAATGTAGTGGAGGTGGACATTTTAAAGGCAGACTAACAGGTCTTTGAGGGTCAGAATTCTAGCTGATAGACAGGTGTTCAAATACTTATTTGCAGCTGTATCATACAAATAAATAGTTTAAAAATCATATATTGTGATTTCTGGATTTTTTTTAGCACCTACGATGACAATTTCAGACCCCTCTATGATTTCTAAGTGGGAGAACTTGCAAAATAGCAGAGTGTTCAAATACTTATTTTCCTCACTGTATATATATCAGTGGCAGGCTGTGAATTTGTTACCTGGACCTTCAGTGAGGACGTACCTGACTAAATCCACCTCTTAATACCACCACTATCACGTCACAATTTTAGAAACCATCAATACAATACAAAAACACAATATAACAACACGTGGAATTACAGAGAGACATTTCACATATGGAGGTGAAAACCATTTTACTGAAGCAACAAACCAAGTTAAGACTCCAAACCTCAACACTAAAACCACAACTGTGCACCTATATCATCTGGAGCAGTTCAGAATCAATATTTGTCTAATAACGTTATAAAAACATTAAAATGTAAATAAAATACAACCTACTCACCAGAGATTCAGACTCTTTCCCGGGCTGAGACAAGCTAGCTAGCTTCGGGGTTGGCCGACCTCCACACGATGTCTAGCTTTTATTTAAAATGTGTTTTTAAGTATGTCTAAGACCAAATACATTTTCTCCGTAGGCATAATACTCAGATGTATTAATGTGTGCAGAGCTACAGACGTGTTTTGACAGTCGAAATCGGCTGTAACAGTTTTCCTCTGACAGAAAAGAGGACAGAAAAATGCTGACGTTATTGTGGGCCAGCTAGCTGCCCTGTAAGACGAGTATGAAATCTGATTGGTTAAAGAAACAGACCCATTCATAATATTCTCTATAGTAAAAAAGGCCAACAGGACTGACTTTGAAGGCCCTGGGCAGATTAGATTGCATGGCAGAACAAAGAGGCTGAAATCTGATTGGACAAATAATCTAACATCCGCCTACACGTACTGGAAGCAGTGCAGTCAAGAGAAATGCTACAAAATGAAGAGAATATACTGTTGGGAATAAATTAATACAATTTTATGGAACAAATATTAGAATTTAGGTTGTAAATGTAGGTCAGTGCTTCTGATAGTGTTTAGGACAGCAGAGAAGACTTTGCTGGCCCTGACCGCTCGCCACTGATATATATAGGTCCAGGACATTTGATCCCTTGTGTGTTGGAGGGCAGTCGTTAAATGTCAAGAAGAAGATTTTTAGAAAAGTCAGCGGGCAAGATGACTGAAGTTTGTCAGATTGGAGGTTGAAGTCACCAAGAACTGTCAGAGGGGTGCTGTCAGAAGGGAAAGTACTGAGCAGTGTGTCCATCTCTTCTAGGAAGTCTCCAAGGGGACCAGGAGTGCGGTAGATGACAATGACGAAGAGGTTGATTGGAGAGGTAACTAAAACTGCATGGAATTAAAAAGAAGACATGGTTAGATGTAAGAAAGGGAGAGGTGTGAAAGACCATCTCCATGACAACAGTAAACCCATACCACCACCTCTACTGGATTCTCTTGGTGAATGAGAGAAAGCATAGGCAGAAGACAGAGCAGCTGGTGTAGCACTGTTCTGTGGGGTTATCCAGGTCTCAGTAAGTGCCAGAAAGTCAGCTTTTCTTACAACAGACTGAAAAAATCCTACCACCACTGTTTTAGACTGAGAAAACAGAGAAGGATAGATGAGGTTACTGGCAATGTGACCTCTGTTCTGTGGATGAGAACGTTACTACAAGAAGAAAGAAGGAGGTTACTACAGAGATGGGTTTAAGACACAAGACTGATCTCGCAATTTGTGATCTATTTATAAGGTTTAGGAACCCCCACACACAGCCCACTCTCTCTTCAAACTTTTTCCTTCTGGTTTGACCTACAGAGCACCGTCCCGCAGGCTATACTCAGCTTGATCAATTAAAATATTCATAACTACATCATATGATTGTCCATCATAACTGACACATTTACACAGAATCCAATGGTCTATTTATAAACTGCACACTTGTAAATTGTACTTCTCCTGCACTAGAAGCTCCTGTCACCAAGTCAATTTCCTTGTGTGTGTAAACATGCTTGGTAATAACGCTATTTCTGATTCTGAAATGTATTTTATGCCAGCTTGTTTTTTAGAAGCAGCAGTCTAGCAACATGTAAACCATGTCAGAATTACTTAACACTATTTAATATTAACCTGGCAATTTCTGCATTAATCTTTTTTTAGTTTAGGCAAACTAGAATAGAAAACTCAATATACAGTTGTGAAGATAAATAACAAATAGAGCAGTTTATTGATTACAAGGCAACTATATCGGCCGAGAAGAACTCAGGGCATGACATTACTAGTAAAAAACATCTCTAGGTTACATATGTAACCCTAGTTCCCTGAGAGAACGAGACGCTGCGGTGAAACACTTTGGGAATGCGACTCCGGTCATCCCTCCACAGGTCTGGTCAGGACCTTTTGGCGAAGCCCTCTTCCTGGAGATGACAGTCCTCAGATCTGTCACCTCACTGGGCTTTGACCCAGGGCGCCACGTGGGATCCCGCACAGGGGAGAGGACATCTCAACGCTCTGTCTACTGGCGGTAAGAAGTGTTGGGTTGAGGTTGGCGCTATGCCCAAGGAGCAGGCAAATGGCCTTAGCGATCTCTTTTGTGGCCCGTTGGGATTTTAAAGGGCCACTGGCCGGCCAAGGGGTTCCCCAGATCCAGCTCCCGCAGCAGGTTGGCTTGGTATGCCTGCAGCACCAACATAGTGTGGGGACATTTAGCTGCCTGACCTGCTGAGGCATAAGCCTTACCCACCAGCGCCAAGGTAGTGCACAGGAGCTTGGGGTATTGTCAGGGGTTTAAGGGAAGATGCCATACCCAGGGAGAGATATAGTCCCAGAGTCTCTTCAACCCGTGGAATGACACTATAGCCGCAATCCCTGAGCACCAGGATGTTGGAATACACCACGGTCTTGGTGCTGACGGGGCGGGCCGAGAAAGGCCTTCTTAGCAACAAAATGCCTGCTAATTTACATCTCTTCTGTATCAGCAGGGGGCAGATGTTTCTCTTATAAAGCTCCACTGTTACCATGGAGATGCCTTCCGAATAGGGTTTGGGACTCAGACATAGTCAAAGTCTCAGAAGCAGATCTGAAGGAATCATGGTTATCGAGTGTTTGATGAACTGGGATATTTGTATGCTGTCGTCTACTCACTCTTCATGTTCACTCAGGTTTGTTGACAGTGGTGTGGTGGCCTCTATTATTCCAAAGATCCCTCATGTCTGTGTTACCTTCTGGTTCACCGTAGGAACACATCTTGAGTCTGTTTTAGGTTTCTTCTTTATTCCAACTAAGGCTGCTTTGAGACAATGTCCACTGTTAAAAGCACTATGGACAAAACCAATAAAAATTAAATTGAATTGAATTATTGGCGGGAAAATGGCAGTAATGTGTGTAGATGTTGTTTGGATCATTTTGATTAAACTTTCAGTTCTTTCTTATTATAGATGAGACCTGCAGATGAGCTTCCTTTGATATTTTTGGTCTCTTATTTAAAGTGGAACTTTCTATCACACACACACACACACACACACACACACACACACACACACACACACACACACACACACACACAGCCTCCTGAAACAGCTATATAAACTGAAAGGGGATCTGCATAAATATCATTTTGTTCACTTCGTCATCATCATCATCATCATCATCATCATCATCACCACCAACATCCTCATTATCATCAGTCATGATCTCTCATGGTCTCCTGCTGGTTCTGCTGGTTCTTACCTGCCTCCAGTCTTTTACAACGGCCCAGAGTAAGAAAAATATTTTTGTTACTTGAATTATTTTTGTTACTTGAGTTATTTAAATATAGTAAAAAAAAAATATTAATTATAATTATAATAATAATAATAATAATAATAATAATAATAATAATAATAATAATTATTATTATTATTATTATTATTATTTATAGATCTATGATGATCGCAAATGTTGAGCTATTTTATGAGTTGCTCAGTAGCTCCCAGTAACAGATTATAAACATAATCAGTGTTTACAGTAAAATACTGAGTGATGGAGCAGCGTGATGAAGCCAAGTTACTGTTACAGTCTAAAATTGATTATTTTTCCAAGATTCTTTATTTTATCTAAACTACAGCATTTTTTTATCATTATAATATTTTATGCTATGTTCGATTTACAAAACAAAACAAAAAAAAAAAAACAAACAAACAGAAAAACAGTATTGACACTGGTGACTTATTCCATCTTTTTCACATAAAAATCTCTTAAGTGAAAACGTCACCATATCAACAATTACACGTTTCTAAGATGTTTCTGCTTTAGACACGTATCAGAACGAGCGCATTAATTCAGTATAAACATGAACTACAGCAACAGATACATCAGACCTGCATTTTATACTGAATATAAAAGTGTTTCATATCTTATTATTGAACATTTAATCACAGAACTGAATGTGGAAATGTTTTCTTACAGACTCAAATGGACCAGAAACATGCTGTCTTGGTTACCAAAGAATTCGAATCCCTATCAGAGTCATTACAGGGTATAAAGTAACAGACCGTCAGTGTCCAAAACATGGAGTCATGTAAGTTTTCAAAATTATCAGTTTTCATTATTATTGTATAATTGTGTGTAATATAATATAACTGTATATAATGGTGGAGGTTTGGAGTGTGTGTGTGTGAGATTTTCGGATTTTATTGCAGTTCTACACTGATGTACATCTTCTCTCTAATCTGCAGCTTTACACTGAAGAACAGCAGTCGTGTGTGTGTAGATCCTGAACTCGAGTGAGTGCAGAACCACATGAAAATAATTGACCAGATCCTAAACAGATCTGAATCGAGTGTTTAAATAGTTTAAAAAAATGTTTAAATCAGATAAATCATCCTGGGCTAAAAAAAAGGGGATTTTAAATTAAAGTTTTTTTATTCTTCGACTCTGGACACACACACACTATATATATATATATATATATATATATATATATATATATATATATATATATATATATATATATATATATATATTAGTTATATAGTTTTCTAATCAGGCACCAATACAGAAAAATACTTTGATTATATTCAATAAAAACCTGTAAAAGTATTAATGTGACTGTATTATAAGATTTTATTGTGTATTGTTTATTTTTGTGTATTAATGTAGACACAGTAAAGGTTGTGTAAGTGGACATCTATATAATACAAACCCGATTACAAAAAAGTTGGGACACTGTACAAATTGTGAATAAAAACAGAATGCAATGATGTGGAAGTTACAAATTTCAATATTTTATTCAGAATACAACATAGACAACATATCACATGTTTAAACTGAAAATGTATCATTTTAAGGGAAAAATAAGTTGATTTTAAATTTCATGGCATCAACACCTCTCAAAAAAGTTGGGATAAGGCCATGTTTACCACTGTGTGGCGTCCTCTCTTCTCTTAATAACAGTCTGTACACGTCTGGGGACTGAGGAGACAAGATGCTTAAGTTTAGGAATAGGAATGTTGTCCCATTCTTGTCTAATACAGGCTTCTAGGTGCTCAACTGTCTCAGGTCTTCTTTGTCGAATCTTCCTCTTTATGCTGCGCCAATTGTTTTGTATAGGTGAAAAATCTGGACTGCAGTCTGGATCCTTCTTCTACGCAGCCACGATGTTGTAATTGATGCAGTATTCAATTCAATTTAATTCATTTTTATTTGTATAGCGCCTTTAACAATGAACATTGTCTCAAAGCAGCTTTACACAGTTGATGTGGTGATTCAAAGTAAATTTGTTCTTTGTAAGTAAACTTGTCCCTGATGAGCAACTCTGGCAAGGAAAAACTCCCTGAGATGGCATAAGGAAGAAACTTTGAGAGGAACCAGACTCGAGAGGGAACCCATCCTCATCTGGGTTGCACCAAATGTCCATTTGAAGCAGATATACAATGTTGCGGGGTACAGTGATGATGATCAGAAGCGAACTGTATTCCTGAGTGTAGCAGACTGTTGATATTAACTGCAGTCCAATCCATCCTCAAAGTGCCCGTTCTTACTCCGGAATTTCATGGAACCACCCAAGGTGTTGATGAGAAACTGTCCCAAGCTGCACAGAGTGGCCTCCAGTCAAAGAGAACACTATCCAGAGGAAGACCTGGACGAAGTGGGAAGATCCACGGAGGGGAGAGGGGCAGGAACAGTGGTCACTGGAGCCTCAGGAGCATGTTTAACTCGGCCGAGAGAGAGAGAGAGAGAGAGAGAGAGAGAGAGAGAGAGAGAGAGGAGGGTGACAGGAAGAGAAGGATATGGATTATTAAGTGTCCTTATTGTTGTATGAAAGTTAATGTCACTGTGAAGTTTGGACTCCGGCAAGACTCGCTATGGCAGCATAACTAAAAGGGAGAACCAGAAGGTAATACAGTATGTGGTCTGGCATCGTCATGTAAATGCAAGGTCTTCCCTGAAAGAGACGACATCTGGATGGGAGCATATGTTATTCAAGAACTTGGATATACCTTTCAGCATTGATTGTGATTTAACAGATGTGTAAGCTGCCAATGCCACACGCACTCATGCAACCCCACACCATCAGAGATGCAGGCTTCTACACTGAGCGCTGAGAACAACTTGGGTTGTCCTTATCCTTTTTAGTCCGGATGACATGGCGTTCCAGTTTTCCAAAAAGAACTTCAAATTTTGATTTGTCTGACCACAGAACAGTTTCCCACTTTGCCACAGTGCATTTTAAATGAGCCTTGGCCCAAAGAAACACCTGAGCTTCTGGATCATGTTTAGATACGGCTTCTTTTTTGACCTGTAGAGTTTTAGCCGGTGATGGTGAATGGCACGGTGGCTTGTGTTCACCGACAATGTTTTCTGGAAGTATTCCTGAGCCCATGTTGTGATTTCCATTACAGTAGCATTCCTGTATGTGATGCAGTGGCGTCTAAGGGCCCGAAGATCACGGGCATCCAGTATGGTTTACCGGCCTTGACCCTTCAAACAGAGATTGTTCCAGATTCTCTGAAACTTTGGATGATATGATGCACTGTAGATGATGAAAACTTCAAACTCTTTGCAATTTTTCTCTGAGAAACTCCTTTCTGATGTTGCTCCACTATTTTTCGCCGCAGAATCGGGGGAATTGGTGATCCTCTGCCCATCTTGACTTCTGAGAGACACTGCCACTCTGAGAGACTCTTTTTATACCCAATCATGTTGCCAATTGATCTAATAAGCTGTAAATTTATCTCCAGCTGTTCCTTATATGTACATTTAACTTTTCCGGCCTCTTATTGCTACCTGTCCCAACTTCTTTGGAATGTGTAGCTCTCATGAAATCCAAAACGAGCCAATATTTGGCATGACATTTCAAAATGTCTCACTTTCAACATTTGATATTTTATCTATATTCTATTGTGAATAAAATATAAGTTTATGAGATTTGTAAATGATTGCATTTCTTTTTTTCACAATTTGTACAGTGTCACAATCTTTGGAATCAGGTTTGTATATATAAAATAAATCACAAAGTCAAATGCGGTTTTTATTGGGGATTCATTCAAAGCTTCATCTGAGAATCAATAAAATAAATAATGATGTCCATCTGAAACACAGATCACCTCCCCATCCCCCCTTCACAACTAGAAAGTAGTAAGTCAGTGGTTGGATTTCTGATCAGAAGGTTGTGATAAATGAGAGATCAGTGACTCTGTATAAAGGGAATCTGGTTAATACAGTAATGTCAAACACACATCATCATCGATGTGAGAATCAGAATCAGAGTTAATGAAATTTTAGAAAGAATCAAACAGAAGTGTGTGGAATCATAATGTAGAATAAGAGTTCAGAAAACAGCCCAGACACAGAGAAATAGGATTTTTGGGATCTGAAATCTTCAACACATTAGTGATCTGCATGAGTCATATTTACTGCCTCACTACAAACAAATTGAATCTACATCGCCTAGAGTTTATGTGTGTCTGCTCCTGAGCAGTGCCACCCTCAAGTGGTGCTTCCTGCAATAAAAATAACTTCTGACAGTCTTGAAATACATTGTGGTCTCTGTGACTCAACCATTCAAACTGTGCTGAGAACATGAATTAGTTCTCACACTGTGGATTGTAACTGCTACTATAGAAAAAAAAATGGGTACAAAATGATAAATCTTTTAGGTGAGGATCCTGAACAGGTCATGTGAAGAGCTACAGTCAGCCTTAGGAATGAACTTGGTTCAGAAGGCTGTCAGTTCATACACAAAAGAAGCCAAAATATTGACCCTGTGGTGACCTGGAGCTTCCACTGGCGAGTTCAAACAGTAAAGTGATACAAGAAGAACCTTGTCCAGTGCTGTTTGCCAGGTTTGGAGTTCCACAGGCTTTCTATAGCTGCCATTGCCAATTCTTGGTAATGACCAATTCAAGGTTTTTCCAAGCTACAAAGTTATTTTTAAAGTGTGTGTATACAAATTCTTTTCTGCCCCTGTGGTGGTGTTCAGCCGGCTTCTCTCCATGTGCGTTTTACATTTACGGCATTTAGCAGACGCCCTTATCCAGAACGACGTACAAAAGTAATTTGAGTCTCTAGTAATGAATAAATCTACACTGGTACGCAAAATTGCAAACAAACGTGTTTCAGGAAGATGTAGGTCTTCAGTCGTCGCTTGAAGATAATCAGGGACTCTGCTGTACGAACATCTAGGGGGAGTTCATTCCACCACCTTCGGTGCCAGAACAGAGAAGAGCCTTGACGTGTACTTACCTCTCATTTTGAGAGATGGTGGTACCAGTCGAGCAGTGCTGGAGGATCTCAGACAGCGTGGTGTAGTGGGAAAATGTTTTATATGCGTTTTATACTTCCTGGCCGTGACGTCCCCTCACTGTTGGCAGCCTGCCTCCAATTTTGACTGATTAGACTCATTATTCAGAGCATGGATAACACAGTCGCATTCCCAAAGCGTTTCGAAGCAGCTCGAGTTCCTGAAAGGGAATTGAGTTTGCACATAGGATGTGTTTGAGACATCTGCAGACATCCGTAACTGAAAATAGATAAACATAAAAAACGCATGATTCCTTGGCAAGATTCATATACGAGTTACAAAGTTCAGTTTGAGCCATCTTCATTTTATATTATACGCAAAAGAAGTAGCATTATTTGATATTTTTTATAATTTATTTTGCACTCACACATGATTTAGTTTTTTATTTATCATTATTTCTAACATAATCATTGCTAATTTCATTAGTTTAAAAGAGGCAGATGTAGAGGCCCCTAATCGGAGCAGCCCGAAGAAGAAGAAGAAGAGGAAGAAGAAGAAGAAGAAGAAAAAGAATCATTGCTAATTTCAGTAGAGACAGGTTTGGTAATATACCACTTATTTACTAGATATACCTAGTAGTAGACAAATAGCAGTTATTGATGAAATTCTATACGATTTGGAAAAACATAGAAATTCCGGTAGATTAGAGACGCTGCAGAAAAAAAAAAAAATAATTTTATGAAATAAATGAAATTTGGTAAGATTGGTAGGAGATATTTCACAGCACAACGAGATTTTGAACAACATGAAAGCATCTTTAGAAAAAGAGCTGAGGTGTTTAATTTAGAGTTAATTAAAGCCGAGGTGTGATAAAGTGAGATGTTTTTTTAGACAAGGTGTGAAAAAAGCTATTTTTGCAAAAAACTTGCAAACGGGAGAGATATTTAGAGAAAAGGTGAAAAAAAAAACCACACTAAGTTTTTGATGTATACAAAGATATGTAAATTAGCAGGCTATTTGTTGGTATGAAGACTACAGCAGGGGAGCAGATGTTTCTCTTATAAAACTCCACAGTTATGGAACAGCCTTCCGAATAGTGTTCAGGACTCAGACATAAAGTCTCAGAAACAGATCTGAAGGGATCATGGATATGGAGTGTTTGGTGAACTGGGATATTTGGATGCTTTCGTCCCTTACTCTCACACGGTCACTCAGGGTTGTTAATGGTGGTGTGGTGGCGTCTCTTATCCCAGAGATCCTCATGTCTGCGTTACCTTCTAGTTCTCCAAAGTGTGGATGGATTTGGACTGTAGTTAATATCAACAGTCTGCTACACTGATTCAGGACTACAGTTTGCATCTGATCTCCATCTCAAGGTTTCTTAAACTAAGGCTGCTTTGAGACAATGTCCAATGTTAAAAGCACTATAAAAAAATAATAATAATAATAATAATTGAATTGAATTATTGGCGGGAAAATGGCAGTGATGTGTGTAGATGTTGTTTGAGATCATTTTGATTAAACTTTCAGTTCTTTCTTATTTTAGATGAGACCTGCAGATGAGCTTCCTCTGATATTTTTGGTCTCTTACTCAAAGTGAAACTTTCTATCACACACACACACACACACACACAAACACACACACCCTCCTGAAACAGCTATATAAACTGAAGGGGATCTGTATAAGTATCATTCTGTTCACATCGTGACCATCATCACTATCATCATCATCATCATCATCATCATCATCAGTCATGATCTCTCGTGGTCTCCTGCTGATTCTGCTGGTTCTCACCTGCCTTCAGTCTTTTACAACGGCCCAGAGTAAGAAAACTTTAATTTTGTTATTTAAATATTATTATTATTATTATTATTATTATTATTATTTATAGATCTATGATGATCGCAAATGTTGAGCTATTTTATGAGTTGCTCAGTAGCTCCCAGTAACAGATTATAAACATATTCAGTGTTTACAGTAAAATACTGAGTGATGGTTACAGTCTGAAATTGATTATTTTTCCAAGATTCTTTATTTTATCTAAACTACAGAATTTTTTTAGCACTATTATGTTTTATGCTACGTTCGATTTACAAAAAAAAACAAACAAACAAACAAACAGAAAAACAGTATTAACACTGGTGACATTTTTCATCTTTTTCACATAAAAATCTCTTAAGTGAAAACGTCACCATATCAACAATTACACGTTTCTAAGATGTTTCTGCTTTAGACACGTATCAGAACGAGCGCATTAATTCAGTATAAACATGAACTACAGCAACAGATACATCAGACCTGCATTTTATACTGAATATAAAAGTGTTTAATATCGAATTATTGAACATTTAATCACAGAACTGAATGTGGAAATGTTTTCTTACAGACTCAAATGGACCAGACAAATGCTGTTTCAGTTACCAGAGAACTCCACTCCCTATCAGAGTCATTAAAGAGTATAAATTAACAGACCATCGTGTACAAATCCTGGAGTCATGTAAGTTTTCACCTCCTTATTGTTCTTTTATTCATTTTAATGAATAATAATAAACACTTATTACAAATGATTTAATAACTGCTCTCGATGAAAGACAGCATTGTGTTGCCTTGCTTGTTGCTTTGAATGCAATGTGTTGATGTAGATAATTATATTTCATCTGAGTTAACAGTCAAGAATGGTGTTCCTCAAGGTTCTTTATTGGCACCACTTCTTTTTTCGATTTTTATAAATGAATTAGGGCAGGGAATAAAACCCGCAACGCTACATTTTTATGCTGACGATACAATTATTTATTCAACTGCATCCTTTGTCACAAGCTATTGAAATTCTCCAGAATTCTTTTAATACTTTTCAGTATAATTTACTCCAATTGAAATTAGTTTTAAATGCGAAAAAAATGAAGTATATTATTTTTTCGCGTAGTCGTTCTATGATCACTGCTCCGTCTATCCTTTCTATGGATGGCGTGCATATAGATAGAGTAACAACTTACAAATATCTAGGAATTTGGATAGACGAGAAGTTGGCATTTGATGCTCATATTGATTACTTGGTAAAAAGATTAAAACCAAGACTGGGTTTTCTCTTTCGGGAAAAAAAAAATGGGTTTTTTTTGGAGCTAGAAAGAAAATTATACAGAGTACTTTTTTTACCCGTTTTAGATTATGGTGATATTATTTATATGCATGCCTCTATATATTAAAAAGATTAGATTGTGTTTATCATGCTGCATTGCGTTTTATAACTAATGCTTGTTCACGTACTCATCATTGTTTGCTATATAACTGTGTAGGTTGGACCTCCTTATAGCAAAGAAGGAAATCACATATATTAGTATTCTGTAAAGGCACTGCTTGGTATGCTTTCAAATTATATTACTAGGCTTTTATGTTTGCATAAAAAAGAACTACAGCACCAGAACGTCAACCGGTATTACATTAGACGTACCTAGAATACACTCGGAACACGGAAAATCTGCTTTCTCTTACTGTGCTCCTTGGCTGTAGAATGAATTTCAAGCTATTAATCCACTAGAAATAATTCCTTCTTTGAATGTGTTTAAAAATATTTTGCAATGTAAAACGAGTGAAGTAGGTTACTGTTTAAATTAACTAATTTGTTGATTTATAATTAAATCTTTGTTTGTTTGTTTTTTTTTCCTTTGTTTGTTTAGAATTTGTTTTGTATGTTATGTGTTTATGTGAAACTTTTATACGGCCACCTTGGCCAGGACTCCCTGGAAGAAGAGATTTCTGTTAATCTCAATGGGACCTTCCTGGAAAAATAAAGGTTAAATAAAAATAGAAATAAAAAAGTGAGCATTTTCATGTGCATTATTATTGTATAATTGTGTGTAATATAATATAACTGTATATAATGGTGGAGTGTGTGAGTGTGAGATTTTCTGATTTTATTGCAGTTCTACACTGATGTACATCATCTCTCTGTTCTGCAGTTTTACCCTGAAGAAGAACAGCCGTCAGGTGTGTGGAGATCCTGAACTCGAGTGGGTGCAGAACAACATGAAAAGAATTGACCAGATCCTGAATGAAGCTGAATCGAGTGTTTAATTATTTTGAAATTCACTTTGCCTGTATTTAAGCAGGAATAATATTTTTACATTATATTTTAAATCATAAATTGAGCCCAGGATGATATATATGATATATTTTTGACTCTGCACACACACACACACACACACACACACACACACACACACAGGTAAACATATATATATATGTGTGTGTGTGTGTGTGTGTGTGTGTGTGTGCAGATTCAAAAATATATCATATAATATACCTGATTAGAAAACTGTATATATATAGTTTTCTAATCAGGCACCAATAAAAAAAAAAAAAAGACTTTGATTATATTCAATAAAAACCTGTAAAAGAATTAAAATCAATAAATAATGACTGTATTATAAGATGTTATTGTGTATTGTTTATTTCTGGGTATTAATGTAGACACAGTAAAGGTTGTGTAAGTGGACGTCTATATAATATATATAAAATAAATCACACATATAAAGTCACATGTGGTGTTTAGGGGGGATTCATTCATTCCCCCTTGGGAAGATCGGCTCACAACCTGGTTCATCTCCCACCGTGTACAAACCTCTTGTATGCAGGCAACCAGCTGCCTCCGCACAGTGAGGACATGGTCTGATGAGACCAGTGAGGCTCTGAAAGACTGTTTTAAAACAACTATGTGGAAGGAATTGTACAATCCACATGGGGAGGATATTGACAGTCTAACAGACTGTATCACTGACTACATTAACTTCTGTGTGGAAAATAATGTACCCACCAGGACTGTACAGTGTTTTCACAAAAACAAACCATGGATCAACCCTGATATAAGACTCTTCTTAAAGAGAAGAAGATGGTGTGAAAAGAGCTAAAACTGTCCAGAGATAACTGAGAAAAATATCAGGAAGGAAAAGCTTGCTACAGGAGGAAGATAGAGGATCAGCTGCAGCAGAACAATGTCAGCAGTGTGTGGAAAGGGCTCAAAACCATCACTCAGAGGAGCCCAGCTCTCAGGCTGAGGGTGACCAGAAGTGGGTGAATGATTTTACATTTGCATTTACATTTGCGGCATTTAGCAGACGCCTTATCCAGAACGACGTACAAAAGTAATTTGAGTCTCTAGTAATGAATAAATCTACACTGGTACGCAAAATTGCAAACAAACGTGTTTCAGGAAGATGTAGGTCTTCAGTCGTCGCTTGAAGATAATCAGGGACTCTGCTGTACGAACATCTAGGGGAGTTCATTCCACCACCTTCGTGCCAGAACAGAGAAGAGCCTTGACGTGTACTTACCTCTCATTTTGAGAGATGGTGGTACCAGTCGAGCAGTGCTGGAGGATCTCAGACAGCGTGGTGTAGTGGGAAAATGTTTTATATGCGTTTTATACTTCCTGGCCGTGACGTCCCCTCACTGTTGGCAGCCTGCCTCCAATTTTGACTGATTAGACTCATTATTCAGAGCATGGATAACACAGTCGCATTCCCAAAGCGTTTCGAAGCAGCTCGAGTTCCTGAAAGGGAATTGAGTTTGCACATAGGATGTGTTTGAGACATCTGCAGACATCCGTAACTGAAAATAGATAAACATAAAAAACGCATGATTCCTTGGCAAGATTCATATACGAGTTACAAAGTTCAGTTTGAGCCATCTTCATTTTATATTATACGCAAAGAAGTAGCATTATTTGATATTTTTTATAATTTATTTTGCACTCACACATGATTTAGTTTTTTATTTATCATTATTTCTAACATAATCATTGCTAATTTCATTAGTTTAAAAGAGGCAGATGTAGAGGCCCCTAATCGGAGCAGCCCGAAGAAGAAGAAGAAGAGGAAGAAGAAGAAGAAGAAGAAAAAGAATCATTGCTAATTTCAGTAGAGACAGGTTTGGTAATATACCACTTATTTACTAGATATACCTAGTAGTAGACAAATAGCAGTTATTGATGAAATTCTATACGATTTGGAAAAACATAGAAATTCCGGTAGATTAGAGACGCTGCAGAAAAAAAAAAAAAAAAATAATTTTATGAAATAAATGAAATTTGGTAAGATTGGTAGGAGATATTTCACAGCACAACGAGATTTTGAACAACATGAAAGCATCTTTAGAAAAAGAGCTGAGGTGTTTAATTTAGAGTTAATTAAAGCCGAGGTGTGATAAAGTGAGATGTTTTTTTAGACAAGGTGTGAAAAAAGCTATTTTTGCAAAAAACTTGCAAACGGGAGAGATATTTAGAGAAAAGGTGAAAAAAAAAACCACACTAAGTTTTTGATGTATACAAAGATATGTAAATTAGCAGGCTATTTGTTGGTATGAAGACTACAGCAGGGGAGCAGATGTTTCTCTTATAAAACTCCACAGTTATGGAACAGCCTTCCGAATAGTGTTCAGGACTCAGACATAAAGTCTCAGAAACAGATCTGAAGGGATCATGGATATGGAGTGTTTGGTGAACTGGGATATTTGGATGCTTTCGTCCCCTTACTCTCACACGGTCACTCAGGGTTGTTAATGGTGGTGTGGTGGCGTCTCTTATCCCAGAGATCCTCATGTCTGCGTTACCTTCTAGTTCTCCAAAGTGTGGATGGATTTGGACTGTAGTTAATATCAACAGTCTGCTACACTGATTCAGGACTACAGTTTGCATCTGATCTCCATCTCAAGGTTTCTTAAACTAAGGCTGCTTTGAGACAATGTCCAATGTTAAAAGCACTATAAAAAAATAATAATAATAATAATAATTGAATTGAATTATTGGCGGGAAAATGGCAGTGATGTGTGTAGATGTTGTTTGAGATCATTTTGATTAAACTTTCAGTTCTTTCTTATTTTAGATGAGACCTGCAGATGAGCTTCCTCTGATATTTTTGGTCTCTTACTCAAAGTGAAACTTTCTATCACACACACACACACACACACACAAACACACACACCCTCCTGAAACAGCTATATAAACTGAAGGGGATCTGTATAAGTATCATTCTGTTCACATCGTGACCATCATCACTATCATCATCATCATCATCATCATCAACATCAGTCATGATCTCTCGTGGTCTCCTGCTGGTTCTGCTGGTTCTCACCTGCCTTCAGTCTTTTACAACGGCCCAGAGTAAGAAAACTTTAATTTTGTTATTTAAATATTATTATTATTATTATTATTATTATTATTATTATTTATAGATCTATGATGATCGCAAATGTTGAGCTATTTTATGAGTTGCTCAGTAGCTCCCAGTAACAGATTATAAACATAATCAGTGTTTACAGTAAAATACTGAGTGATGGAGAAGCGTGATGAAGCCAAGTTACTGTTACAGTCTGAAGTTGACTATTTTCCCAAGATTTTTTTATTTTATCTAAACTACAGCTTTTTTTAGCACTATTATGTTTTATGCTACGTTCGATTTACAAAAAAAAACAAACAAACAAACAAACAGAAAAACAGTATTAACACTGGTGACATTTTTCATCTTTTTCACATAAAAATCTCTTTAGTGAAAACGTCACCATATCAACAATTACACGTTTCTAAGATGTTTCTGCTTTAGACACGTATCAGAACGAGCGCATTAATTCAGTATAAACATGAACTACAGCAACAGATACATCAGACCTGCATTTTATACTGAATATAAAAGTGTTTAATATCGAATTATTGAACATTTAATCACAGAACTGAATGTGGAAATGTTTTCTTACAGACTCAAATGGACCAGACAAATGCTGTTTCAGTTACCAGAGAACTCCACTCCCTATCAGAGTCATTAAAGAGTATAAATTAACAGACCATCGGTGTACAAATCCTGGAGTCATGTAAGTTTTCACCTCCTTATTGTTCTTTTTATTCATTTTAATGAATAATAATAAACACTTATTACAAATGATTTAATAACTGCTCTCGATGAAAGACAGCATTGTGTTGCCTTGCTTGTTGCTTTGAATGCAATGTGTTGATGTAGATAATTATATTTCATCTGAGTTAACAGTCAAGAATGGTGTTCCTCAAGGTTCTTTATTGGCACCACTTCTTTTTTCGATTTTTATAAATGAATTAGGGCAGGGAATAAAACCCAACGCTACATTTTATGCTGACGATACAATTATTTATTCAACTGCATCCTTTGTCACAAGCTATTGAAATTCTCCAGAATTCTTTTAATACTTTTCAGTATAATTTACTCCAATTGAAATTAGTTTTAAATGCGAAAAAAATGAAGTATATTATTTTTTCGCGTAGTCGTTCTATGATCACTGCTCCGTCTATCCTTTCTATGGATGGCGTGCATATAGATAGAGTAACAACTTACAAATATCTAGGAATTTGGATAGACGAGAAGTTGGCATTTGATGCTCATATTGATTACTTGGTAAAAAGATTAAAACCAAGACTGGGTTTTCTTTCGAAAAAAAAATGGTTTTTTTTGGAGCTAGAAAGAAAATTATACAGAGTACTTTTTTTACCCGTTTTAGATTATGGTGATATTATTTATATGCATGCCTCTATATATTAAAAAGATTAGATTGTGTTTATCATGCTGCATTGCGTTTTATAACTAATGCTTGTTCACGTACTCATCATTGTTTGCTATATAACTGTGTAGGTTGGACCTCCTTATAGCAAAGAAGGAAATCACATATATTAGTATTCTGTAAAGGCACTGCTTGGTATGCTTCAAATTATATTACTAGGCTTTTATGTTTGCATAAAAAAGAACTACAGCACCAGAACGTCAACCGGTATTACATTAGACGTACCTAGAATACACTCGGAACACGGAAAATCTGCTTTCTCTTACTGTGCTCCTTGGCTGTAGAATGAATTTCAAGCTATTAATCCACTAGAAATAATTCCTTCTTTGAATGTGTTTAAAAATATTTTGCAATGTAAAACGAGTGAAGTAGGTTACTGTTTAAATTAAGTGATTTGTTGATTTATAATTAAATCTTTTTTTTTTTTTTTTTCCTTTGTTTGTTTAGAATTTGTTTTGTATGTTATGTGTTTATGTGAAACTTTTATCGGCCACCTTGGCCAGGACTCCCTGGAAGAAGAGATTTCTGTTAATCTCAATGGGACCTTCCTGGAAAAATAAAGGTTAAATAAAATAGAAATAAAAAGTGAGCATTTTCATGTGCATTATTATTGTATAATTGTGTGTAATATAATATAACTGTATATAATGGTGGAGTGTGTGAGTGTGAGATTTTCTGATTTTATTGCAGTTCTACACTGATGTACATCATCTCTGTTCTGCAGTTTTACCCTGAAGAAGAACAGCCGTCAGGTGTGTGGAGATCCTGAACTCGAGTGGGTGCAGAACAACATGAAAAGAATTGACCAGATCCTGAATGAAGCTGAATCGAGTGTTTAATTATTTTGAAATTCACTTTGCCTGTATTTAAGCAGGAATAATATTTTTTTTACATTATATTTTAAATCATAAATTGAGCCCAGGATGATATATATGATATATTTTTTGACTCTGCACACACACACACACACACACACACACACACACACAGGTAAACATATATATATATGTGTGTGTGTGTGTGTGTGTGTGTGTGTGTGTGCAGATTCAAAAAATATATCATATAAATTATGTACCTGATTAGAAAACTGTATATATATAGTTTTCTAATCAGGCACCAATAAAAAAAAAAAAAAAAGACTTTGATTATATTCAATAAAAACCTGTAAAAGAATTAAAATCAATAAATAATGACTGTATTATAAGATGTTATTGTGTATTGTTTATTTCTGGGTATTAATGTAGACACAGTAAAGGTTGTGTAAGTGGACGTCTATATAATATATATAAAATAAATCACACATATAAAGTCACATGTGGTGTTTAGGGGGGATTCATTCATTCCCCCTTGGGAAGATCGGCTCACAACCTGGTTCATCTCCCACCGGTGTACAAACCTCTTGTATGCAGGCAACCAGCTGCCTCCCGCACAGTGAGGACATGGTCTGATGAGACCAGTGAGGCTCTGAAAGACTGTTTTAAAACAACTATGTGGAAGGAATTGTACAATCCACATGGGGAGGATATTGACAGTCTAACAGACTGTATCACTGACTACATTAACTTCTGTGTGGAAAATAATGTACCCACCAGGACTGTACAGTGTTTTCACAAAAACAAACCATGGATCAACCCTGATATAAAGACTCTCCTTAAAGAGAAGAAGATGGTGTGAAAAAGAGCTAAAAACTGTCCAGAGATAACTGAGAAAAAATATCAGGGAAGGAAAAGCTTGCTACAGGAGGAAGATAGAGGATCAGCTGCAGCAGAACAATGTCAGCAGTGTGTGGAAAGGGCTCAAAACCATCACTCAGAGGGAGCCCAGCTCTCAGGCTGAGGGTGACCAGAAGTGGGTGAATGATTTTTACATTTGCATTTACATTTGCGGCATTTAGCAGACGCCCTCATCCAGAGCGACGTACAAAAGAATAAACATACACTGGTACGCAAGATTAGTCTTCGCTTGAAGATAGTCAAGTCAAGTCAAGTTTATTTGTATAGCGCTTTTCACAACAGACATTGTCTCAAAGCATCTTTACACAAATCAACAGTGAAGGTGAATGGTGTGAATTTGTCCCTGATGAGCAGCCGTGGTGACTGTGGCAAGGAAAAACTTCCTTAGATGTTGTGAGGAAGAAACCTTGAGAGGAACCAGACTCAAAAGGGGAACCCATCCTCATTTGGGTGACATCAAGAGTTTGATCATAAATCTTTCAACAATACAGAACACTGGAGAGTGAGAACTAACATAAGTACTGGAGTATAAGATTATAAGTGATGTTCTTTCTGCAGTCTTATACAGTCTATATGGTTAGTAGCTCCTAGTTTTATAAGCTCAGCATTTGTGATCATCACAGATCCAGCATCAGCTTCTCCATGCCAGAGCCTTTAAACACTCCACGAGGTCCAATGTCAAAACTCCACACATGTAGCGGGATCCAAATGGCACTGGTACGTCTCTAGATGGTTCGGGATGTTTGCGAGTTCGGCATCTACTTCTTCAAAGGTCCGTAATCATCAAGATGGTGGAAGGTGACTGGAGCTGGCCAAACCTCAGGGTGTCTCGGGATGGGGAGAGAAAGAGAAGCAGTAGAGAAAAATTAGCGTAGCTGCTGTTCATGATATTAACAGCACAAGTTGATAATGTGCGTGTGATCAGATGTTCTGGAGCACAAGGTTATGATGTGAGACGTTTATTATGTGTAGGCTTTGCTAAAAAGATATGTTTTTAATCTACACTTAAACTGGGAGAGTGTGTCTGAGCCCCGAACACTGTCAGAAAGACTATTCCAGAGTTTAGGAGCTAAATGTGAAAATGCTCTACCGCCTTTAGTGGACTTTGCTATTCTACGAACTACTAGAAGCCCAGAGTTTTGAGATCTCAGGGAGCGTGGCGGATTGTAGTGAGTTAAAAGTCTGGATAGATACATGGGAGCCAAACCATTTAGTGCTTTATAAGTGAGAAGTATTAGTTTGTAGTCTATTCGAAACTTAACAGGAAGCCAATGTAGGGACGATAAGATCGGGGTTATGTGATCATATTTTCTTGACCTTGTAAGAACTCTGGCTGCTGCATTCTGGACTAACTGAAGCTTGTTTATTAATGACACAGGACATCCACCTAGTAATGCATTACAGTAGTCTATTCTGGAGGTGATGAACGCATGGACGAGCTTCTCTGCATCGGATATAGACAACATGTTTCTTAACTTAGAAATATTTCTAAGGTGAAAGAAGGCTGTTTTTGTAACTTGGTTGATATGATATTTGAAAAACAAGTTGCTGTCTAAAATAACTCCCAGGTCTTTTACCGTTGAACTAGTGGTTACAGAACATCCGTCTAAACGCAGGTTGAGATGCTGGAGCTTCTGTATACTAGTTTTTGGGACGATGAGCAAAATCTCAGTCTTATCGGAATTTAAAAGTAGAAAGTTATGGGTCATCCAATCTCTTAGTTCCTTAACACACTCAGTTATCCGGGTTAATTGAGCTGTATCGCCTGGTTTAGATGAGATATATAGCTGAGTATCATCAGCATAACAATGGAAGCTAATTCCATGCCTTCTAATAATATTTCCTAATGGAAGCATGTATATTGTGAAGAGCAGGGGTCCCAGAACTGAACCTTGCGGCACGCCATAATTTACTTGCATTAGCCTGGATAGCTCTCCATTTAAATCTACGTAATGGTAACGATCGGACAGGTAGGATTTAAACCAGCTTAATGCCTGTCCCTGAATGCCGATGTAATTTTGTAAGCGATCTAGGAGGAGATCATGGTCTATAGTGTCGAATGCAGCACTAAGATCTAGTAAAACCAACAGCGAGATGAAGCCTTGGTCTGAAGCTAAAAACAGGTCATTAGTTATTTTAACTAGAGCAGTTTCTGTGCTATGATGGAGCCTGAAACCTGACTGAAATTCTTCAAAGATATTGTTCTCTTGCAGGTAGGAACATAATTGGGCAGCAACAATCTTTTCTAAAATCTTAGACATAAATGGGAGATTTGAAATTGGTCTGTAATTTGATAACGTGTTTGGATCCAGATTAGGTTTTTAATGAGGGGCTTAATAACTGCTAACTTGAGGGATTTAGGACGTGACCTAAAGATAGTGAGGAGTTAATAATATTTAGAAGAGGCTCACCAGTTGTATATAACACTTCCTTCAGTAATTTAATAGGAATTGGATCTAACTGACATGTTGTCGATTTAGCTTTGCCAATAACATTATACAGCTCTTCCTGTCCTATACATGTAAAACAGTGAAGTTGTGGAGTTGAAAGTAACACTGTCTCAGGAGATGCTGTCAGAGGTTGAACTGCCACAATTGTTTTTCTAATGTTATCTATTTTTTCAGTGAAGAAATTCCTAAAATCCTCACTACTAAACTGTGATGGAACACAATTTTCAGAGCCCTGATTTGTAGTTAGTTTAGCTACTGTACTGAAAAGGAACCTGGGATTGTTTTTGTTGTTTTCTATAAGTTTACTCAGGTGTTCAGCTCTAGCAGCTTTTAGCGCCTGTCTGTAGCTGAGCATACTGTCTTTATACGCAATTTCTAAATACCTCCAATTTAGTTTTCCTCCATTTTCTCTCCAGATCACATGCTGTTCTCTTGAGGGCATGTGTATGACTATTATACCAAGGTGCAGGTGCTTGTTCTCTAACCTTTTTTAACTGGATGGGGGCAACACTGTCTAATGTGCTAGTAAGGATAAGGTCTGTTGTTAGTCATTTTATCAAGATTATTATCAGTTATGGGTTTAGTGAGAAACTGAGATAAATCAGGCAGGTTATTTATGAATCTGTCCTTAGTGGTCTGAACAATAGTCCTACCGAGTCGATAACGTGGTGCAACACGGCTAATCTGCTCTACCGGTAGTGTGTACAGTATGTGATGTCATCACTCTGAGGTAAGATATCTATATCAGTGACGTCTGCTCCGTGGGATATTATTAAGTCTAATGTGTGGTTTAAGCGATGAGTTGGTCTGGTGACGTTTTGTTTAACCCCAAAAGAGTTTATTAAGTCAACAAATGATAATCCTAGAGCATCGTTTACATCATCTACATGAATATTAAAATCTCCTACAAGCAGCACTTTATCAAAATTGATCAAGAGATCTGATAGAAAACAAGCAAACTCTTGAAGAAAATCAGCGTAGGGCCCTGGGGGTCTGTACACGGTGACCAGAGCGAGTTTTCTATGTATGTCTGAAAGTACAACTTTAAGAACGAGCACTTCCAATGATTTAAAGCTGAATCCTAATATCTGACTAACATTAAGAGAAGCAGTATAAATGGTTCCTACACCCCCCCCACGACCAGTCTGACGGGGCTCATGCTTATAAACATATCCTGACGGTGTAGATTTGTTTAGACCCATATAATCACCTGGTTTAATCCAGGTCTCAGTGAGACAGAGTGCATCGAGATTATTCTCCGTGATCATCTCATTTATAATCAGCGCTTTGGGTGCAAGTGATCTAATGTTTAATAGACCAAACTTTAGAACTTTGTTGTGATTGTTTATCTGGCATTTTCAGTTTTAACTTCAATGAGATTGTTTCTGGATCTTGTGTATTTAATTCTTGGTTTTACTACACGAGGAATAGATACGGTTTCTATAAACTGGGCTGTGTGTGAACTTGTAACTATTTGGTCTGTAGTATGCGTGTTCTTATAGTTGATAAGATTTCCTGATGTCTTACCAGTCAGATGGTGTGAAGTATCCTAGAGATGTTATCTGATAGCACTGCTGCTCCAACTCTGCTGGGGTGCAGGCCATCTAGGCGGAAGAACCTAGGACGCTCCCAGAAACAGTTCCAGTTATTAACAAAGAGAAGTTTATGTTCTCGACACCATGACTGTAACCATTCATTTAGAGCTAAAAGTCTATTAAACTTCTCAGCCCCTCGCTGGTAAGTGGGAAGAGGTCCTCACACTATGATCCTCGTTGTGGGCGATGTGCTGCGTACCGTCTCCACCAGGATCCTGAAGTCCCTCTTTAAGATCTCCGTTTGCCTCAGCCTGGTGTCGTTCGTTCCGGCATGAAGAACAACCGCTCCGAAGTTCTCCTTCAGGAACGCGGGTACCTGCGCAGAAATAGCGAGAACACGAGCACCAGGAAAACAGCGAGTGTGCACCTTACCTGTAGCTCCAGTAGCGCGGACATGCCGGTCGATGGAATCTCCGAGAATCACAGTGTCGCGTTAAGTCTCGCGGAAAGGAGCGAAGCGGTTCTTGGTCGAGATCTCGAAGGCCCGTTGTGGTGGCGGGGGAGATGTCTTCGACCGGGCTTGGCTTGTCTCTTCCAGGCCTGTCGCTGCCAGGGTCCATGTTGCACCTTTGCCGGAGTTGTAGGTGCACTGGGTCTGGGCAGAGAAACGCGCAGAGTTGAGGTGCTGGGAGCATTAGGTTCAACCCGGGAATTTACCTGGGACGAGTGCGCATCCGCCCGGGATGTTTCCAGCGCCGCTTTCCGCTCTTGCAGCCGGGCATTCTTTACATGCAGCTCGCGAATCTGTTTCTCCAAAGCCTCCATCTCCAACGCCACTGTTTGCAAATCGAACGAGTCCTCACCTGTGCTCAAAGTCAGACACACAGCCGGCATAGAGCTCATAATCACGAACAGAGTTAAGATACACAAATATGATAAAGTGAGAGAAGATATAGTGGTAGTCGAGTTTAACTGACTACAGGCACAAGTCAGAAAGACAAAACAATTTAGGATTATTAAAAGAGAAAAACACAAACAAACAAATACAAACACGGAACCCGCGGCAAACAAGTCAAACACAGGAAGCTACATTACCGGAAGTCGTGTGTAAATCAGGGACTCAACAAAGAAGAGCCTTGAAGTGTACTTACCTCTCATTCTGAGAGAAGGTGGTACCAGTCGAGCAGTGCTGGAGGATCTCAGTCAGCGTGGTGCAGTGCGAGATGTGATGAGGTCACTGGGGTAAGGTGGTGCTTGAATCTGATACGTGCAGCTACTGGAAGCCAGTGAAGGGAGCGCAGCAGTGGGGTGGTGTGGGAAAACCAGGCAGATTGAACACAAGTCGTGCAGCTGCGTTTTGGATCATTTGCAGTGGAAGAATAGTTCATGGGAAGACCTGCCAGCAGAGAGTTGCAGTAGTCAAGTCTTGAAATGACAAGAGACTGAACAAGCACCTGGGCAGCCTGTGTGGACAGAAATTGTTGAATCATTCGGATGTTGTAGAAAAGAAATCGACAGGAACGAGCCACATTAGTGACATGTGGGAAGAAGGACAGTGCATTGTCCATAGTTACCCCAAGGTTACGAGCAGTGGCTGAAGGGGAGAGCAGAGAGTCATGAAGTGTTATTTGGAGATCTTGACCTGGAGATGAATCACTTGGGATACCCAGCAGTTCTGATTTGCTGGGGTTAAGTTTTAGTTGGTGAGCACTCATCCATGAAGATATGTCGGTCAAGCATGCCGAGATCTGAGCGGAATCTGTGATATCTAATGGAGGGAAAGAAAAGATTAGTTGAATGTCATCTGCATAGAAGTGATAAGAAAACCCATGTGAGGATATGACTTCGCCAATTGAGTGGGTATAGAGGGAGCAAAGAAGGGGACCAAGTACAGAGACTTGTGGGACACCAGTGGTGAGTCTGCATGGGGCAGACATGGATCCCCTCCATGTTACCTGGTATGAGCGACCTTCCAGGTAGGAAGCAAATAATGCTGTTCCGCAGATACCGAGGTTCTTGAGGTTGGATTCCCCAGGACACTGTACAGAAGAAAGGAGGATGGTAGCAAAACTATCATCATTGCTGGAGAACACCTCTCACCCCCTGTATGTAACCGTTATTTCATTGAGCAGCTCCTTCAGTGACAGACTGATACATCCTAAGTGTCTGAAGGAGCGTTACAGAAGCTCTTTTCTCCCTGCTGCTATTAGACTTTACAATCAAAGCTGCTCCCAGTGAACCATTAACCATAATACACAATGTTATTACTCTTTAACTGTGTAATAGTTACTGTTATTACTGTTTAACTGTGTAATAATACTACCTGTATGCTATATTACCTGCAATATGTACTTTATTCCTTATTTGTATTTATACATTGTGTTGTGTATATACTGTATACTATAGTATGTGTCTATTCTTTTATATAAGAAATTTCCCCACTGTGGGACGAATAAAGGTATATCTTATCTTATTCGGTGCAACCCAGAAGAGGATGAGGTTCCTTATGGAGTCTGGTTCCTCTCAAGGTTTCTTCCTTATGCTAATTAAGTCTGCTGTGAGACAATGTCCACTGTTAAAAGCACTAATCAAGAAAATAAAAATTAATTGAATAATTGGTGGAAAATTTGCAGTGATGTGTGTAGATGTTGTTTAAGATAATTTCGATTAAACGTTCAGTTATTTCTTATTTTAGATGAGACCTGCAGATGAGTTTCACCCTCAAGTGGTGCTTCCTGCAATAAAAATTACTTCTGACACTTCGGTCTTGAAATTCATTGTGGTCTCTGTGACTGAAGCATTTAAACTGTGCTGAGAACATGAGAAAGATCTTAAAATGTGGATCCATTGTAACTGCTACCATAGAAAGAAAAATGGGTACAAAATAATACATCTTTTATGTGAGGATCCTGATCAGGTCATGTGAGGACCTACGGTCAGCCTTAGGAATGATCTCGGTTTGGAAGTTCATCAGATCATACACAAAAAAAAGCCAAAATATTGGCCCCCTTAGATTCCTGTGGTGACCTGGAGCTTTCGCTGGTGAGTTCAAACAGTAAAGTGGTACAAGAAGAACCTTATCCAGTGCTGTTTGCCAGGTTTGAAGTTCCACAGGCTTTCAATAGCTGCCATTGTCAATCCTTGATAATGACCAATCCAAGGCCAATCCAAGGTTGTTTCAAACTACTAAATAATTTTTTAATTGTGTGTGTGTGTGTGTGTGTGTGTGTGTGTGTGTGTGCAAATTCTTTACTGCCCCTGTGGTGGTGGTCAGCATGTTCTGCTGCAGCTTGTTCTCTGCACCAGTGCACTCAAGCTGTACATGCTGTAGGTGAAAGAAACATATGAGCTTTCTGTCTAATAAAACTGTTTCCTCTTGACCACTTTAATCTTTAACAGCCTTCATCATTTTATTTACTTTGTGCTTTTCTACCATTACCATCAGCTATGTTCTCCAACAGTCATTTGATTCTGCTGGTGCAGCACAGTCTCACCCCACAGTGTCACATATCGACGCTGTGGATGTTGCGTCAGATGGCGTCCACATCCGACGCCGAGGGTACCCCTTCGCCGCCGACGAGAGACGGTACCTCCCTTCGCCTCGCTTTTTGACGCAGATGGTTGAGAGCCCGTGTGCTACACTTTTCAACGCAGATCGCTGTCCTATACACTGAATAAAGTATTATCTTTCATAATAAGTGTACAGGAATAATTTTTTAAATTTCGAAAAATCCTGAAGATGTCCGTAGCCCTAACCCTAACCCTAACCCAAACCCGAAACCTAACCCTAACCCTAACCCAAACCCTAACCGTAACCCGCAAATGGGGTCCCGCCCATCTGCGTCAAAAAGCGAAGTGAAGGGTTTCCCACCCCTCTACGTCGAAAAGCGACGCGAAGAGGGTACCCTCGGCGTCGGATGTGGACGCCGTCCAACGCAACATCCACAGCGTCGATATGTGACGATGTGGGGTGAGACTGTGTTGGCTGGTGATTACCTGCTTTCTTTCCAGAACAACAGCCAAAGGTAAATTTTACAAAATCTGCTTTGTCCAGTTTTAACACACAGACTGAAGTGAATTTTAATTCTTTTTTATTTTCCATCACAGATGCACTCATGAATCAGTTTTGTCTAAACACAGATTCACCTGAACACATGGATTCCTCAACATTACAAGGTCACGGAATCTCAACATCTTTCTCTAATTTAGCTACAACAAATCAACAGAATCACACAGAACAACCACACATCATACAATCACATGGACGTTCAGGTATGTGATGTAAATCTACAATAATATTCTTCACCCAGTATACTGCTTTAGAACAGATATTTGGGCAGACTGATATAAAATAAATATATACCGTACATGTGTGTGTATGTGTGTGTTTGAAAATAAACTCTAGACCCCCTAACATCTTGTTTCCAAAGGTGCAGGCTATTTGTTGGTACCTTAAATAATAAAAACTACAGCAGGGGGTAGATCTTTCTCTTAAAAACCCTACATTTATGGAACAACCTTCCAATCAGTGTTCGGGACTCAGACACAGTCTCAGTGTTCAACTCTAGGCTGAAAACATATTTATTTATAATGTACACTTGCAATCAGAAATATTCAACCCCCTCACCTCAATAGACAATACAGTGATGTTGATGAAAGATAAAGAAAATAAAAAAAAAAAAAAAAAACCTCGTGAAATAACAAACAATATATATTGATACATATGAGTTTTTTTGACAACAGAAGTTGACTTAACTTTGAAGTTCAAATGAAAATTTTAAGTCTTGTAACACATCAGCATGTGCAGTATTATTTAGCCCCCTGCTTCAGTACCTTGTGGAGCACCCTTTAGTTTTTATAACTTCTAACAAGCGTTTTCGATAAGTGCTGAGAAGCTTCTTACACCTCTTGATTGGAATCTTTGCCCATTCTTCACATGCAAAAGCCTCTAACTCAGTGATGTTTGACGGCTTCCGTGCTGCAACAGCCTTCTTCAAATCCTTCAGATTTTGAATTGGATTTAAATCTGGTGACTGAGAAGGCCACTCCAGGATACTCCAGCATCTTTTCCCCAACCAAGATTTGGTTAATTTGGAGGTGTGCTTGGGATCATTGTTTTGCTGGAAGATCCAATGATCACCAAGGTTTAATTTGTCAACAGAAGGCATCACGTTCTTCTTTAAAATGACCTGGTATTTTTGGGAATCCATGATGCCAGGAACACAATCAAGATTGCCAGTTCCTGCCACAGAAGAACAGCCCCACATCATTATTGACCCACCTCCGTGCTTGACTGTGGGGATAGTATTCTTCTGGTCATAAGCCTGACCTTTTGCACGCCAGACAGACAGACAGTCCATATGTCCAAAAAGTTCCAGTTTGGTTTCATCATTCCAGAGAACTGTCTCCCAGAACTCTGTAGTTTTATCCAAATTCCTCCTGGCATATTCTAGTCGACTCCTGATGTTCCTTGAGGTCAAGGGTGGAGTGCGTCTTGGGGTCCGGCCATGAAGTCCTTGATTATTCAGTGCACGTCTTATAGTTGCCACTGAAGCACTTGTACCAGCCTTCATCATGTCATCCTGTAGCTGTCTTGCAGTCACACAGGGGTTTTTCTCAGCTGTCCTGACTAAGTTGCTAAGAGCCCTTGATGAAATTGTGAGCTTTCTTCCACAACCAGACAGGTTTGCAGCTGTTCCATAGGTTTTAACCTTCCTTATAATGTTCCCAATGGTGTCTCTTGGAATGTAAAATCTTTTGGAAATCTTCTTATACCCAAGGCCCTTCAGATGTGATGAAATAATCTCCTCTCTCAGCTTTTATGGAAGCTTCTTTGTCTTTCCCATGATTGCAACTCACCTTGAACACCTTCATGGTCGGGGTTTATATATGCATCACAGCTGAAGCAAATAAAGGATCGTTAAAGAGTTCCTAAAGGCTTAATGATGTTTCAGCTCCACTTCAGGCCATAAAAACTGTCCGAAAGCTTTAAAAACAACAATATTATATAGGGGTTGAATAATTTTGACATGGAGATCTTAACAAAATATACTGTTACACACAAATACTACATCATACATTTTCTGTGTTGATTTTATGTATCACTAAACTCATTAAGAAGCCATCCAGCGCAAAATCCTGCACTTTAAAAAGATTTTTATTTATAAATCCTTAAAACTCTTTAGGGTTTGAATATTTCTGATTGCACGTGTATATATTATAATATAATTAATTTACATTAATGTCACTGTGCAGTCTGGACTCCGGCAAGACTCGCTATTTCAATAGAACTAAAAGGGAGAACCAGAAGGTAACACAGACATGAGGGATCTCTGGGATAAGAGTTGACCCACCCATATGATGTGCTCATATTTTCTAGATCTAGTGAGGACTTTTGCTGCTGCATTCTGAACTAACTGAAGCTTATTTATGCACTTACTCCAACACCCAGACAGTAAAGCGTTACAGTAGTCTAATCTAGATGTTACAAAAGCATCTACTAGTTTTTCTGCATCCTGTAACGACATCATATTTCTAATTTTAGCAATATTTCTAAGGTGAAATAAGGAGATCCTGGCAATATTATTCATGTGAGCCTCAAAGGAACGACCAGGGTCAATAATCACACCAAGGTCTTTGACTGCTGTACACACTGGAACAGAAACACCATCCAGAGATGCTACATAATCTTCCGATTATGTAGCATCTCTGGATGGTGTTTCTAGTTTGCTTCTAGCTGCATGTGGTCCTAGTAAAAGTACTTCTGTCTTATCTGAGTTGAGCAGAAGAAAGTTATCAAGCATCCACTGTCTAATGTCCTTTACACACTCCTCAACATTGTTAAGCTGATCTTTCTCATCTGGCTTTGCTGAAATTTACAACTGTGTATCATCAGCATAGCAATGGAAGCGCCCTGCTAGATCCAGTTCATCATGTAAATGGATGCATCTGACTGTGGGGTAGGGGTCATGATATGCCAAAGATAACCTATAACCTAGATAACTTATTTTAATGTTTTTAGTATCAGGTTGCAACATAAAATTAAAAAAAGTGAAGGAGTCTGAATACTTTCTAATTCCACTGTGTATTACCATCATGTTGAAAGGATTTATGAAATATTATTTTATCCTGGCTTGATATATACTATTGTATGAAATGAAAACAGTCTAAGATTAGGGGCTTCAAACAATCAAACAGACTGTTCAGGGCTGCCGAAAAGAAGAAACTCTGTGCTTCCCCAGTCTGCAGCAGCCTACTTAAGGGCTTTGCCTCAAAGAAACGTAATACTAATGTTGGCTGTGGTCTTCTGATCCCACTGTGAAGGATTAAGAGGGTTAAGCCCACTTACATGTGGTGAAATGATGGAAACCTGAGATTGGGCCTGGATTGAGATGGGTGCTGGGGCTATCGTGCTCTTGGCAGACGATATTCAAATGGACCCAGCTTGCATCCAGGCAGGCAGGGAGTGGCCTCACCCCAAATCCCATAGGCAACTTCAGTGTTTCCTGGGCTTTCCTATATTCTACAGTAGCTTCATCTAGGGGCCAAGCTCTGTTGCCAGTCTTCTGCACATGTTAACCTCCATGCACTGACCATTCGTCTGGGATCTTGTGACTAATAAGACTTTTGGATTTGGACTGTAGTTAATGTCAACAGTCTGCTACACTGACTCAGGACTACAGTTTGCATCTGATCATCATCACTGCACCTCAACATCATTTATCTGCAATAAATGGACATTCAGTGCATTCCATATGAGGATGAGGTTCCCTCTTGAGTCTGGTTCCTCTCAAGGTTTCCTACTTATGCCATCTCGAGGAGTTTTTCCTTACCACATTTGCCACCGGCTTGTTTATCAGGGACAAACTTACACTTATAAAGAACATATGAATTTTTTATCACCACATTATCTGTGTAAAGCTGCTTTGAGACAAAGTCAATTGTTAAAAGTGCAATACAAATCACACGCTTTATGCAATACAAATATCCTGGCTCAAAATATACTAATGGTTAAAAAGATTAAAATATGACTTATTAATGAATTTAATTATTTTGAAGAAACTATCAGTTCTGGGGAATTTTCAATAATATGATTGAAGGCAAACTCAAAATATTTAAAATGAATACATCAGACTTTTTACTTGATGTTTCAATGTTGTATGGTGTGTTAACAGTTTTTTTTCATTTTATATAAAAAAAGTTCTGCAAAAAATAACTACATATATTTAAAAATAAAAATAATTAAATTGAGGACGTTTATAAATTCCATCTTAGCACCATGTTGGCAAATTCTGCATGATGATCATCTGAAAAAACAATCCACATGATTGCAAGACTTCGCAGACTTTCAGAAGATGAAGATGTGTCTAAAAGGTTGCTGTTTTGAAGCCATTGCTAAGATCCAGCATGAACCGGAGAAAAGTGCTTGACACACTTCAAAAAGAAAACTTTCAGGACATTTTCCAGAATTGGCAGAAACACTGGAAGCTCTGTATAGCTGTGCAAGAAGAATATTTTGAAGGTGATTGTGTGTAAACATTTATAATTAAAGTATTTTCTTGTAAACAGAACTAGTCTTGAAACTTTTGTGATACCACCTCGAAAGTATAACTAATCCGGGGTGATCTGAACTAGGGGCGTATTTAATTTCCCTTGATTAGTTGGTAAGTAGTCGTAGGTGCCCTACAACTGTAACTGGTTACATCATGGGATATCTAGTGTGATGTGTTTGGTTAGTAAGGAGCCTTCATTCATGTTCATATTTGTTCATATTGTAGCCTGGTTGTATGGATTGGGTGTTTAGTGTTTAGTGTTTAGTGTTCAATACGTGGGACGCTGTGGTGTGCGAGTGTCCCCTGCCCTGGAGTGGAGGCAGTAGGAATATGGTAGTGATTTTAATCTTTGCATTTTTATTAATTATTTTAAGGTTATAAATAAACTTGCTTTTGTTTTCAGCTCTGTTTCTTGTCCTGACTCAGCCAAAATAAAACCTGGGTGCCTTATTAAATTGTGTTGTTGATATTCCCCTGTAACGTAGCCCCCAGGGTGGCAAAGTCAGTTTTTATTAGTGGTGTAGTTTCTTAAATCCATCTCTTAAATGGGTTACTGTTTTTGAGGTGGGATTTGCCTCATGGTAAAAATCTTCACATTTTTGTAAAGCCCTGGGAGTAACATCCACCACTTGCTGCTATTAGGATCTGACATCAACAGTCTCACAACCTTAACATTAGCAAGACCAAAAAGATGAATTACACATTGTTTCCAATCTACAAGCTGGAAGGTAGAGATTCCAGCAGTGTTAGTCATTGGGGATTGTTTTCACCCTTTCTACTCATGCAGTGAAAGGGGCCTGTCACTGCAATTAGCTTAGCTGTTGTAGTATTGGAGTGACTTCCTGTCCTGTGCAGTACAGTCAGGATCCTATGATCTCCCTGGACAACCCTCTGATCTCTATATATGGAATCTAAACTGTCATTTTTCTCACATAAATTCTGATTTCTCCTTTTACCAATTTAGACTGGACAATTTCAACTCTCTTTGGACAGCTGCAAATCGGCTTATTAAGTTCTTTTACATTTATTACCTTTATTTAACCAGGTAGAAACTCACTGAGATTAAAAATCTCATTCACAGGAGTGACCTGGCCAAGATGAGCAGCAATACATTCAGTTACAGACTTACACATCACAAACACAGTTAAAACAATTACATTTCACAAACAAAGTTTAAAAACAGTTACATTTCACAGAGTCGTCTTCCAGTTGCCAAATAGCTACTTTGAACTGGTCCATGGAGAGAAGATTTTGCAACTTCAAATTCGATTGGATAAGATTCCAGTCAAACGGTGCTGCGTACGCAAAAGATTTCTTACCCAGTTCAGTTCTAGCAAAAGGAACTGACAGCGTATAGCAGTTTTGAGAGCGTAAAGAGTATTTCGTAACAGATTTCTGTTGTGTAAACTGCAAAAGGTACGAAGGTAACATCCCCAAGATAGCTTTATAAATAATTATGTACCAGTGAATTTTTCTCCTACTGAACAGAGAGGGCCAGCCCACGCTTTTATACAAGGTACAATGATGCACAGAAGATTTACAATTTAGTATAAACCTTAGGGCACCATGATAAACAGCATCTAAGGTAGAGAGAATAGAGATTGGAGCAAACTGATATACTATGTCACCATAATCAAGTACAGATAAAAAAAAGTAGCAGAAATCAATTTCTTTCGCGCATTAAATGACAAACAAAACTTGTTCCTAAAATAAAACCCAAGCCTAATTTTCCATTTTTTCTTCAGTTGAGTATTATGTTATGATATGAGAGCCAAAGGATAAAGCATCATCGACAATGATGCCAAGGTATCTCTACTCTTTGACTAATTTAATCATTGAACCTTGTAGTGTCTGAAGAGAAATCGAATTACCTTCAAGTTTCTTTGAACCCGAGAACACCATATATTTAGTTTTATCACTATTCAAAACAAGCTTTAAATTAGAAAGCCGTGACTGAATGACATTAAAAGCTAACTGAAGTTTACACAGAGCTTGCTGCACAGAGGAAGCACTACAGTACAGGACAGTGTCGTCTGCATAAAAATGGAGTTTAGCATCTTGTATTGCATGATCAAGACTGTTAATATAAATAGTGAATAAAAGGGGCCCCAACACAGATCCTTGGGGAACACCTTTAGCAGTAACTAATGAACCAGATAAACATCTTTCAATTTGGACACATTGAGTTCTTCCAATTAAATAATTTTTAAACCAAGAAATGACGTAACTTGATAAACCAACACTTTTCAATCTATGCAACAGTATGTCATGGTCCACCGTGTCAAAAGCCTTAGATAAATCAATAAAAAGAGAGGCACAGAAATTACCTTTATCAATTGACCCCACTATGTGATTTAAAACTTTTAAAACAGCTGTAGTGGTACTATGATTTTTGCGGAATCCAGATTGATTTATAGACAACACTTTGTTTGTATTCAAATAACAAGTAAGCTGTTCACTAACAACACGTTCTAAAATCTTAGTTAAAACACAAAGCTTTGAAATTGGTCTGTGGTTATCTAACTCCGCAGGATCTCCCCCTTTTAACAGAGGTAATACAAAAGCTGATTTCCATATTTCCGGAACAACACCAGTATTTAGTGAGAGATTAAAAATGTAAGTTAATGGGGAAGTAATAATATCTGCAGCTAATTTCAGATATAAGGGATCCACATGATCAGGGCCTGGTGACTTATTTGTGTCCAATGATCTGAGTGCTTTATAAACATCTGAGTTCTTGATTTGTTTAAACCTTAACTCCTCCTTTTTTAAATGACTTTCTGCATTCCTAAAGTCTGAATTACAATCCAGACATGTATTATTTTGAATGTCAAACAAAGCGCCAGATGCAACAAAATGATTGTTAGAACAATTGAGCATCTGCTCTTTATCTGAAATACTAGAGGAATCCATATTTATACATGAAGGAATACTAGAGCTAATCTTACTTCCTCTTAGCTGTTTTATATTCGGCCAAAATTTCTTGGATTATTTGAGTTAGCAGTATTTGCAATAAAATAATCAGCCTTAGCTTTTCTAATAGCAGCTGTACATCGATTTCAAAGCTGCCTGAAACAGATCCAATCTGAGCATGAGTTGGATTGTCTAGCTATTGCCCACGCAACATCACGCTCACGAATAAGAGCAGATAGAGTTTCAGAAAACCAAGGGTTATTTCTACCTTTAACTCTGAATTTTTTAAACGAGGCGTGCTTATTGATAGACGATATTAAACCTTCATAAAAAATTCCAAGCAGACTCAACATCGGGAATAAGGAAAATCCTGTCCCAGTCATACAGTGCTATATCAAAGAGAAAACCTTGCTCAGTAAAATGCCGCAAACATCGCCTTGTAATAATATGAGGCTTATACTTCGGTAACTTAGTATCCCTAACTGTAGCAATGACGCAATGGTCACTAACATCATTAGCAAATACTGAGGCTGAAGAGTACTTATGGGGAGTGTTGCTAAAAATTAGATCAATTAATGTGGACTTTTTAGGATCCTTCAAATTTGGTCTGGCAGGAGTCTCTACTAACTGAAAGAGATTCAAAGTATCACAGATTGTTTTAAAACTATCAGATGCCGGCTGTAACCAGTTCACATTAAAATCCACCCATAAGTCCTAACTCCTTATAATTCAAGGAGGCCAATGTATGCATTAAGGAGGAAATAGCATCATTACTAGCTGATGGAGGTCTATAACATCCAACTATAGTAAGATGCAAGGTTTTAGAAACAAATATAAGTAACATAAGAATTATAAAACTCTGTCGTCTCATTGCTTACTTACACTTCTAGCAGATGAGTTTAAAAAAGTGGAGTAATTCACAATGCAATATTCTTGAAAAGGCATAAAATCATCAAACAAAATTTTAAAGCAATAACTTCAGTTGGTGATCCCATGCAAAATATACATATGTGTACACACCTATACTTGTCAAGTTTGTCAATTCTAAAACAGCAGGGAATTCATGATGTAAAGTGGAGACTGAATCATACCTGTTGTTGACGTTTCCCAGGTTGATTATTATAAAAAGTTGTTCTTAAATACACAGGTAATGACCACAAGAGTAATCAAGTCTTTCCTTGAAAAATGCACCCCAGATCGCCTTCTTCCCACGAAAACGCTGCCAGACGCCACGATACAGGGGAGAAGATCCACGCCAACACCAAACCACGGACCACGGTAAAAAAAACAGAAAAAAAATAAAATAAAATATCTTGAAATCCAAAGAACCGAGCAAGTTGCGCGGAAATATGGAATAGACACTTTCCTTTAAAAAAGAGGAATTTTATTTAAACCCGGTGGGCCAGCGACTTCCCCTCGTTCGTATCGACATCAAAGCCTGGAATACCCTACTGGGATGGCCATCAATCCACGACCACGATGAAGAAAGTCGTCGGAAGACAAATACAGCGGTAAACAACTCACCACAACTAGTAGATAAGTTCACTTTAAAATACAAAGTAAAATAGTGCACTTTCCTTCAAAAGAATGAAGGTGTAATCCTTAGAACTCCATATTCGGCATTCATTAGTTGCAGAATAGGTGAAATCTTTAAAACTCCGTACCCGGCGCATTGGTGGCAAAATAAAACAGAGCCAATAACTACGAAGTATTTAAAAATATATAAAACCCTCGCAACTTTTCCATAAAACGATTGATCACGGAGAATAAAAACAAAAACAACTCAAAGGGTAAGAACGACTAATATGAAATATAAGTATAAAAACTAGAATTTATTTTTCTCCAAAGCTTTTTCTCTTTTTGTGATAGTAAATCCATTTATTACTGCACATTCCACCACCATCTCATCGGGATCCTGATACTGATTACATTCAAACTCTTTCTAGATATTGTTCCTGTTTTATTTTTTTTTTAATCTTTGCATTTTGGTCGTTCCACTGCAGAAAAACAAAAAAAACTCTGTAGCCTCCTTTATTAGTTTTCTAAAAAGACAATGTTGGGAAGCAAAATGAGAGGCCGTGAGTTATAAATGTGCTTTAATTTGTACTAAAATAATCAGTGCAGTTACAGGTGCATGTCTTTTATATATATATATATATATATATATATATATATATATATATATATATATATATATATATATATATATATATATATATATATAAAAAGCTTTTCCTGTTAGGTAAGACATCAGTTTGCTTTAAACACCGTTTTAATCTCATTTGAATCTGATGCTTAAGGCAAAGCTGGTTTCATGTTGATGATCTCCTTCACCCAGTCCATCTCAGGGTCCGCACAAATCCGAAATCCTGTTGTTGCTGTGAAACTGTAGGATAAAAAAGATAAAGATCAGGGTAGAACTGTAATCTGTGAATCACATGATTTAAATTATCCAAAAAAAAAAAGAAGCAGGTTGAAATTGTAGATGACTCCACGAAGTGTACAGTCGAATCTTGTTCCTTCAACCATGACGATTTTTGTTGCCTTCATTGGTCTTTTATGAAACTCAAAACAGCACAAAGATGCTCCTTTCGCACCTGTAACAAAATATTTCATTATCTTCTCATTTATTTCTGACTGAAGTTATGTCAAAGTCATAAGGAATTTTTCAGGATCTGCATCAGACGTCGCCAAGTGTTTTTGAGTTCAGAAGTGGTGTTAAATCACAATAAAACCTTGACTCTTTAGCCTATTTATGCTTTTTTTTAATTTTATTTCTTTTTTATTCTGTATCTTCAGATTATATTCTACTAAAAAATCTACAAAATAATTACATATTTTTGTTATACTTCTTCCCAAAACAATCTAGTTGGTCTATTGCACAGTACAGTAACATCTTATGTGAAAGGATTGAGTAAATATCCTGATGTTCTAACTCAATATATAGTAATGATTACAATTATATAAATATTAATAATTAATTATTTGAATTATTTTTATCCAACAATCAGGTCAGATTTCTTTGTGTATTATATGACTATAATAACATTATAATAAAATAAATACATATAATAATATATAAAAAAACAAATTAAATTAATCAATCTTCAAACTATAATAAAATGCAAGAATGTTCTCATTTTATGTGAGAATCTTTCAGCAAAAGAAAAAAACAACAGATTAATTAATGGTGAACACACCAACACATATATTGAATTTAACCATGATAATAGTTTAAGCTGAATATTTAAAATACACAAATAAAAATCTTACTCTGTTCCATAGTGAAGGAATGAAGGCAGGAGAGCCCCAGGAGAACCAGCAGAAGAGAACGGCAGAACATGGCACCTGCTGATGAAGATGATGTTCATTTAGTTGTTATCGTTTAAATGTAAAAGAATAGATATGATCTCTACTCTGGGGTTACAGCCAATCAGAAGAGGAGGGAGAATATGTGGTAAGAAAGGACAAAACTCATCCCCAGCTAGAAGATGACTGTGGTTGTCATTTAAAATTATAAGGATCCAAATTTTCACTTTAAACTTCCACAGAACTGTTTAATCGTAAACACAAATAAAAAAATAAAGTCAAGTCAGCTTGAATTTAATCATGTTAAAACCTGGTCAATGCTAAAATCCTGGTCAAAACAACCACCTGATGAAACATAAAAGCGAGGTTAACTTCCTAAGGTGACTGCCTAAGAAACTTCTGCATGTACTTTGGAGAACATTTAAACTAACTTTGTGGTTTGGTAACTGTATCGCACAGGATATTACGACAGTCATTACAACATCTCAGAACAGCTATGTTTTTTTATATGTCATGCATTGAAAGGAGTCTATCCTTGGTGTTTGCTTAGCTGTTTTAATATTGGAGAGACTTCCTGTCCTGTCCTGTCCTCTGGAAAACCATTTTATCTCTCATGGCATTTCAACTGTCCTTTTTCTCACATATGCTAATCTGATTTCTCTCTTACAAAATGAGCACCACATCTGATGCTCTACTATTGTTCCACTAATGCCTGCAATCCTTTCCCACTGTTCCCTACATCCTGTTTTACTGTACCATGTTCCCTATGATCCATCCTCTACCAAAGCTCATCTGATCAATTTATCCTCCTGCATTTCTTTACTGATCCTTTTATCCTCTCGCTGCTCCTTCCATCAACAACCACTGCTCCAGTCAGCTCTCCATCCTGTACCACTGCACCCTGTTCCTTCTAAGCTTCTACCACTGCTGCACTGATCCCGCTAGCTTTTACTACTGCCCGACTAAACCCATTACCCTCTTCCCCTGCTCTACTGATTCCACCATTCAAATCCACAGTTGCACTTATCTCTAACATTTACATTCACATTTCTGGTATTTAACATACCCTCGAGGAGGAGGTTTAGGGATGTGGTGAGGGAAGACTTGCAGGTACTGTAGTTGGTTTGAAAGAAGCTTATGTAGAAAACAGGGTGGTATGGAGACAAATGGTCCTATGTGGCGACATAAAATTTTAGAAAAACATAAAAAGTCTGGCAGATTAGAGATGCTGCAGAGAGAAAAATGGCCATATGAGATAACACTGAACATGCAAAATCACTCGAAGAGCACCGACCTGAAGCATGAAGGAAACTAAGCTGAGCTGAGATGGAGACAAAAGAAAAAAGATGAAGAGAAAGATTTATATAGCTTAATCAGAATGTATAATCAAACGTGACATGCGTTAAGCATTAAAACACGGAATGGTGCAGGAACTCTGTGCTTGTCTCATGCTATTGTTCATCGCTAGTGGAGTTCGTGACTGCAAGATGCAGACCATTTTATTTACCCAGAGAATTCACCACTGCTTTTGGTGTTGGAATGTACATTTCCCCTAGTGCTAATGCTAATGAGTGTGAACTCTATGGGGCTCAATGGGGCTATTAGCACCTGCAGAATGCTCACAGGCTGTTTATTATAGCGGAGATTTCAACCATGCAAATGTCAGGACTGCTCCCCTAAACTACATCAGCATGTGGACTTTGCAATGAGAGGGGCGAACACACTGGATCTTGCCCTGCCCCCACCTTGGCTACTCAGACCACATCTGTGTTATGCTAATTCCAGAATACAGACCCCTCTTCAGATGCTCTAAACTCGTTCTGAAACAGGTAAAAAAAAACCTGGCTAGCAGGAGCCACCTCTGCTCTTCAGGACTGTTTTAAGTGCACTGACATGTTTGGGGAGGCTGCAACCAACGGCGATTCCTTCAATTAATCTGCCTCTCAGATGCGCTGATCGACTTCTACGCCCGGTTTGAGATGCAGAACAACATGGCGGCGAGAAAGACCACCCATCCTCCTCACGACCAGGTGCTCTGTCTATTCACGGCTGAAGTAAGGAATCTCAATGCAGAGTCTACCCACGGAAGTCTGCTGGACCCAAAAACGTTTCTGGCAGAGTGTTCAGGTAATGATGATGAAGTGCTTCGAGAGGCTCGTCATGAGGCAAATCAAGACCCAGCTTCCACTTTCACTGAACCCCATGCAGTTTGTGTATTGTCCAAACCATTCCATGGATGATGACATCTCCACGACACTTCATCTGGCGCTCACCCACCCGGACAATAAGGACACTTACGTATGAATGATGTTCATAGACTTCAGGTCAGCATTCAACACTATCTTCCCTCAGCAACTGATTAAGAAGCTGAGCCTACTGGGCCTGTGCGCTTCCCTCAGCAACTGGATACTAGAATGCCTGACAGGGATACCTCAGTAACACCATTAAGTTCGCCAATGGTACGACTGTTTTGGGTCTCACCAGCAAAAACGACAAGTCAACATACAGATAAAAACAGATTGGTTGAAAACAAAGAGATGGTTGTTGACTTCAGGAGGGCAACAAGAGCATCCTGAGCAGCTGCATCACTGCCTGTTTCCCAAACTGCTCCGTTTTAGATCACAAGACCCTACAGAGGATAGTGAGGATGGCTGAGAAGATCATTGGAGACTCTATCCCCTCTAGCACGGACATTTACACCACACGCTGCATCCACAAAGCCAATAGCATTGTGGACGACCCCACACACCCCTCACACTCACTCTTGACTCCTCACACACCCCTTATACACTTATACACACTTTTTACCCTCCTACCATCAGGAAAAATTTTGAAGCAATCGGGCCTCACATCAAGACTGTGTAATAGCTTTTTTCCTCAACCTATCAGACTCCTCAACACACAAAACTGAACTGTACAAAACTCTCTCTCACACACACACACACACACACACACACACACACACACACACACACACACACACACACGTGTTCCTGAACTGTACAACCTGAACTCAACATACAATCATTACTCATCTTAATCCATTCTACTATCCATATTATATTTATATATTTAATCATATTATAATGTTTACAGGTTGTTAGAAGGTGAGAGGATGCCTGAGGAATGGAGAAGAAGTGTGCTGGTACTGGTTTTTAAGAATAAGGGAGATGTGCAGACCTGCAGTAACTACAGGGGAATATAGTGGATCAGTCACACCATGAAGTTCTGGGAAAGAGTAGTGGAAGCCAGGCTGAGAGAAGAGGTGACCATCTGTGAGCAGCAGTATGGTTTTATACCGAGGAAGAGCACGAGAGACACATTATTTGCTTTGAGAGTGTTGATGGAGAAGTATAGAGAAGGTCAGAAGGAGTTGCATTGTGTGTTTGTGGATTTAGAGAAAGCGTACGACAGGGTGGAGAGAGGAGTTGTGGTATTGTATGAGGAAGTCTGGTGTGTCAGAGAAGTATGTGAGGGTGGTGCAGGACATGTATGAGGACAGTGTGACAGCAGTGAAGTGTGCAGTAGGAACGACAGACTGGATCAAGGTGAAGGTCTGATCCCTTTCCTGTTTATGGTGCTGATGGACAGGTTGATGGACGAGGTCAGACAGGAGTCCATGGACTATGATGTTTGTGGATGATATTGTGATTAGTGGTGAGAGTAGTGAGCAGGTGGTGAGAAGCCTGGGGAGGTGGAGGTACACGCTGGAGAGAAGGGGAATGAATGTCAGTAGGAGTAAGACAGAGTACATGTGTGTGACTGAGAGGAAAGGCAGTGGAGGGGTGCAGTTGCAGGGAGAAGAGGTGGAGAAGGTGGAGGAGTTTAGGTACCTGGGGTCAACAGTGCAAAAAGTGGAGAGAAGTGTGTTAGAGAAGTGAAGAAAAGAGTGCAGGCAGGGTGGAGTGGGTGGAGAAGAGTGATAGCAGGAGTGATTTGTGATAGAAGAGTATCTGTGAGAGTGAAAGGAAAGTTTATAGGACTGTGATGAGACCTGAGATGTTGTATGGATTACAGACAGTGGCATTGAGTAAAAGACAGGAGGTGGAGCTGGAGGAGCAGAGCTGAAGATGTTGAGATGTTCATTGGGAGTGAAGATGATGGACAGGATTAGAAATGAGTTTATTAAAGGGGCAGAGCATGTAGGACATTTTGGAGACAAGGTGAGGGAGGTGAGATTGAGATGGCTTGGACATGTGGTATATTAGTAGGAGAATGCTGAGGATGGAGCCACCAGGAAGGAGGAAAAGAGGAAGACCAAGGAGGAGGTTTATGGATGTGGTGAGTGAAGACATGCAGGTAGTTGGGTTGAAAGGGGCAGATGTAAAAGACAGGGGGGTATGGAGACGGATGATCCGCTGTGGCGCCCCTAATGGGAGCAGCCGAAAGATGAAGAAGAAGAATCATATTATACTGTTTACATGCTGGGTTTTTTTGCACATTAGTGTATAACATAGTATTTAATAAGTTTACTGGTTGGTGCTATTTTGTGTTTTTTGTCTGCACTGTTTGCACTTGGTTGCACATGATGCATTTTATATGGTGAGGACACTCACTTTAGTCCTTAACTCCTTAACTGTGTTTTGTTACCCAGCTTTATATTGTGTGATGTAGCTCTATGTTGTTTTATGTGGCACCAGGGCTCTGGAAGAACATGGTCTCATTTTGCTGTGTAATTCATCAGCGATATTCGGTAGAAATGACAAAAAAAGCTTCTTGACTTGACTTGAATATATAATAAGAGCAATCTCTATAATAACAGTATCTATTACTCCAAGCGTTATGTGAGCTTCATACAATAACTAAACCCATATAAAGAAGGTAAATTAACTTTTGTAACATGTAAAAAAATATTTCACAGCAGCGAGATGTTGAAAAACTGCAAAGGATGTTCAGAAATAGAGCTGAGGTGTTAAGACTAGAGCGCTGAGATGTATAATCTAAAGTTGATTAAAGCCAAGGTGTGAAAAAGTACGATGTTTTTAGACAAGGTGTGATGAAAACCAGATATTTTTGCCAAAAGTGCAAACAAAAGAGATCTTTAGAGAAAAGGTGTGAAAACAACAGGATATGTTATTGAGGTATGAAAAGATATGCAAACTAGCAATGCAGGGAAGTAAAAGAGACTTCCAAGACAGAAGAAGAGAATAACTAGATTGTTTGTAAGAAAATGTATGCAAGGCCTCTTTAGATTATTGGAGAATGCAAATTGTCAATAAGCAGTTCTTGCAGAAAATATGTCAATTTCTCAGGGTGTAAAAAAAATGCAGTTGCATGCAACAGTTGACTTGTGACATTGCTGTTTAATAGTTCTTCTTTAAAGAGCTCTTTGGGGTCAGACTGAGTGACTTTATTAAAGCTGAATTACTCTTTCTCATCTGTGGATGGAAGATTACTGTATTTGTTTGTCATTTTGTTATTTGAAGGTTAAAATTTAAAACCTTGAGCCATCCAGCTAGTGTGTCTTCTCAGATATGAGGTATGAGATATAAAAGAGCTTTGAATCTACACTGGTTTACTAAGTCTCAGACTTACCATCAATCTAAACTCTGTTTAGAGGAATTATATAACTTTTTTAAACATAGACATAAAACAAACCAGGAAAAAATACCTGATTATGTGTTTGAGCAAGAGTTAGGTCTTTACCTGTCATTTGGAGATACAACACTGCTCCACATTCCCTCTGATGCTCTACAACTTCTCTACTGATACCTTCATCCTCTATTTCTGCTCCACTTACCTCTCCTGTTACAACTGGTACTCGAACCAGGGTCATCCAAGTTTGAAGTGAATGCTCAGACAAAGCAGCACAGGAGTGGCTGTTTACCCAATTGCAGAGAGGAAATTAAAATAAGTGAATTTGGAGAGAGAATTTGGAAAAAATATAGAAGAGCAGAGAAAAAAAAACAGGAATTAGTACACATAAATGGAAGAGGGTGTGTAAAAAGTAGCAAATTAAATGACCAACATGTCCCATGGAAAAGTATCAACATTAGGCAAGAAACATCAGTAGGCACAAAACAAGGCAACACAGTGAGGAGAAATCAAAATGCAAACTTACAAAAACACAGGTTTGGCCAGCAAAAGTACCTTTAGGGAAGAAAAGACAAGATGAGTTAAGAGATAAGATATACCTTTATTCATCCCACAGTGGGAAAATTCTACATTACAGCAGTAAAGAAAAAGAAATGTGCAAATATATAGAGACATAGTACAAATATAAACATCACAAAGTCTTCTTCTTCTTCTTTGGCTGCTTCCAATAGGTGTCGCCACCACGGATCATCTGTCTCCATACCTCCCTGTCTGTCCTATACATCTGCCTCTTTCAAATTACAGTAACTACCTGCATGTCTTCCCTCACCACATCCATAAACCTCCTCCTTGGCTTTCTTCTTTTCCTCCAGCCTAGCGGATCCTTTCTCAGTATTCATCAACCGATATACCCCATGTCCCTCCTCTGCATATGTCCAAACCAATCAATCATGCCTTCCTCACCTTGTCTCCTCACCTTGACATCCTACATGCACCTCAGGGTGATCTTAAGGTCCTACATCACTCTCTCCTTTTGCCCATTGTACTCAGGGTTTAAGCCAGAGGATAGGCTCACAGTAGCCCCTATGTGTTGGCGGAAGGTTTTATCGAACAATGATGAAAACTGTGGGCCACTGTGGATGACAATGTGTAGTGGGATGCCAGAGATTCAAAAGACATGGTTGCACATGAGCTCAACAGTTTAGCTTTGGCAGGACTATGGAGAACACAGAAGAACCCAGCCCCATCAGGAGAATTAGATTGATGGATGAAGCCTGCTGTCAGAGCCTCCTTGATGTAATTTGAGAGGGAGAATATGCTCGCTCGGGGAAGAGTGGTGCTGGGTTAGATCATTAGCATAGCCATACAAGTGATAAGAAGGATGAAGGGTAATGCTCCACCTTTTGCTAAACTTGGCCTTGAGATGATGATAGTACACAGGGACTCAGGACAGATTGATGGGTTCTGTGACCCTTAGTAGCAGTTAAACCAGGACCTTGAATAAGACAGGTGGGTCCCCACTTGGAAATGTTGCCTTTGGACTAGTCAATAATCTGGTTATGGTAGACAAGACAGGGATGCTTAAGAATGAGGGAACAAGGGGAAGAGACCATATGCAACTGGAAATCCTCCCTATGTTTTGAGATACTAAGTTGTAGGAAAAGGATATGGTGAGTGATCCTCTCCTGTCCTAAGTGTCTGTCGTCAAGTATGGTTATGGTCTATGGTACCAGAAGAAGCTTCAGCGAGTTCTGCAGGGATTTGGTGTCCGTTAAGTTACCTGCAGCACCATAATCCACCACATCCGCAACCATGTGATGTTCCTCTACAACATGAGCTCCAAGTAGAGGTACATCCCATTACTGAAGCTGGAGGATAATTGAGGGATCCCCATCACAGCCTTCTCCTTGCTGTGATGATTGTAGCATTTCCCAAGAGTAACCAAAAGTAACTGAGCTGATCACAATATAGACAACACTGCTCCCTCATGCCATGATCGTGTTCAGTGTTAGATCTGAGTGTTGCCTAACTGCATGGGTTACAGTGTGATCTGAGATTGTTGAAGGCTCCAAACTCCCTCTTGTGAGTTCTTATGTATACTTGATTATACAGTACTGTGCAAGGAGAAATGTAAAAACTATACCCAGGAGAGAATACAAACAGAACAGAACAATGTAGTGCAAAAAAACAGCAGCAAGGAGGTGCAAAGAAAGCATGTAAACATTCTACTGTAGTACAAACGTGCGAGTATAATTAATAATAAATAAATAAATGGTGGTGGAGTGGATCGAGATAAGTGATGATTGTGTTTAGTCCAGGTTGTACAGTTCGGTAACACACATTTGAGTGAGTGTGTGTGTGAGTTCTGTTTCAGTTCTGTGTGTTGAGAAGCCTGATGGCTTGGGGAAAGAAACTGTTGCACAGTCTTGTTGTGACGGCCCGAATGCTTCGGAACCGTTTTTCTGATGGTAGGAGTGTTAAAAGTGTGTGTGACGGGTGTGTGTGGTCATCCACAATGCTGTTTGCTTTGCGGATGCAGCGTGTGGTGTAAATGTCCATGATAGAGGGGAGCGAGACTCCTATGATCTTCTTAGCTGTCCTCACTATCCTCTGTACGGTCTTGCGATCCGAGATGGTGCAATTCGGTGCTATTTGATAATCAGGAAGACTCCTTAAGAGCAGCAGTTGTGTCCATTCTAGATTCAGTTGGAATTAATCAGAATGTTATAGGACCCACTCATAGTGGTGGACACACTCTCAATTTGTTGTTAACATTTGGATTAAAAATAAAAAACTTAGTCATAATTCCACAGTCTGAAGCTATTTCAGACCATTATCTCATCTCTTTTAAAATCTCAGTATATATATATATATATATATATATATATATATATATATATATATATATATATATACACCTGTTCTGAAAGGCCCCAGAGAGCAGCACCACTGAGGCAAGGGGCACCACCAAGCAAGCGGCACCATGAAGACCAAGGAGCTCGCCAAACAGGTCAGGGACAAAGTTGTGGAGAAGTACAGGTCAGGGTTGGGTTATAAAAAAATATCCAAAACTTTGAACATCCCACGGAGCACTATTAAAGCCATTATTAAAAAATGGCAAAAATATGGCACCACAACAAACCTGGCAAGAGAGGGCTGCCCACCAAAACCCACGGACCAGGCAAGGAGGGCATTAATCAGAGAGGCAACAAAGAGACCAAAGATAACCCTGAAGGAGCGGAGATTGGAGTATCTGTCCATAGGACCACTTTAAGCCGTACACTCCACAAAGCTGGGCTTTACGGAAGAATGGACAGAAAAAGCCATTGCTTAAAGAAAAAAATAAGCAAACACGTTTGGTGTTCTCCAAAAGGCATGTGGAGACTCCCCAAACATATGGAAGAAGGTACTCTGGTCAGATAAGACTAAAATTGAGCTTTTTTACCCATCAAGGAAAACGCTTTGTCTGGCGCAAACTCAACACCTCTCATCACCCGAGAACACCATCCCACAGTGAAGCATGGTGGTGGCAGCATCATGCTGTGGGATGTTTTCATCAGCAGGGACTGGGAAACTGGTCAGAATTGAAGGAATGATAGATGGCGCTAAATACAGGAAATTCTTGAGGGAAACCTGTTTCAGTCTTCCAGAGATTTGAGACTGGGACGAAGATTCACCTTCCAGCAGGACAATGACCCTTAGCATACTGCTAAAGCAACACTCGAGTGGTTTAAGGAAACATTTAAATGTCTTGGAATGGCCTAGTCAAAGCCCAGACCTCAATCCAATTGAGAATCTGTGGTATGACTTAAAGATTGCTGTACACCAGCGGAACCCATCCAACTTGAAGGAGCTGGAGCAGTTTTGCCTTGAAAAATGGGCAAAAATCCCAGTGGCTAGATGTGCCACGCTTATAGATACATACCCCAAGAGACTTGCAGCTGTAATTGCTGCAAAAGGTGGCTCTACAAAGTATTGACTTTAGGGGGGGTGAATAGTTATGCACGCTCAAGTTTTCTGTTTTTTTGTCTTATTTCTTGTTTGTTTCACAATAAAAAATATTTTCCATCTTCAAAGTGGTAGGCATGTTGTGTAAATTAAATGATACAAACCGCAAAAAAAATCCATTTTAATTCCAGGTTGTAAGACAACAAAATAAGAAAAACGTCAAGGGAGGTCAATACTTTTGCAAGGCACTGTACATCCCATTACTGAAGCTGGAGGATAATTGAGGGATCCCCATCACAGCCTTCTCCTTGCTGTGATGATTGTAGCATTTCCCAAAAGCTCCAGACAGGCAGAGTAAAAGTAACTGAGCTTATCACAATATAGACAACACTGCTCCCTCATGCCATGATCGTGTTCAGTGTTAGATCTGAGTGTTGCCTAACTGCATGGGTTACAGTGTGATCTGAGATTGTTGGAGGCTCCAAACTCCCTCTTGTGAGTTCTTATGTATACTTGATTATACAGTACTGTGCAAGGAGTAATGTAAAAACTATACCCAGGAGAGAATACAAACAGAACAGAACAATGTAGTGCAAAAAAACAGCAGCAAGGAGGTGCAAAGAAAGCATGTAAACATTATACTGTAGTACAAAGGTGCGAGTATAATTAATAATAAATAAATAAATGGTGGTGGAGTGATCGTGATGAGTGATGATTGTGTTTAGTCCAGGTTGTACAGTTTGGTAACACACATTTGAGTGTGTGTGTCTGTGTGTAAATTCTGTTTCAGTTTTGTGTGTTGAGAAGCCTCATGGCTTGGGGAAAGAAACTGTTGCATAGTCTTGTTGTGACGGCCCAAATGCTTCGGAACCATTTTCCTGATGGTAGGAGTGTGAAAAGTGTGTGTGATGGGTGTGTGTGGTCGTCCACAATGCTGTTTGCTTTGCGGATGCAGCGCGTGGTGTAAATGTCCATGATAGAGGGGAGAGAGACTCCGATGATCTTCTCAGTTGTCCTCACTATCCTCTGTAGGGTCTTGCGATCCGAGACGGTGCAATTCGGTGCTATTTGATAATCAGGAAGACTCCTTAAGAGCAGCAGTTGTGTCCATTCTAGAGTCAGTTGGAATTAATCAGAATGTTATAGGACCCACTCATAGTGGTGGACACACTCTCGATTTGTTGTTAACATTTGGATTAAAAATAAAAAACTTAGTCATAATTCCACAGTCTGAAGCAATTTCAGACCATTAAAGTCTCTTTTAAAATCTGCCTCAGCCATTGCATTACTACCTCACCACGTTATTGTGTTAAGCGTACTTTCACGTCAGCTACAGCAGCGCGTTTTATCAATAATCTTCCAGAAATTACGATATTAGATAGATCTCCGTCAGACCCCGCAGAGCTCAACTGGGCCACTGAACACCTAGAATCAACGTTATGTTACACTATAGATTATGTAGCTCCCCTTAAGACCAAAATGATCAGGGAGAAAAAATTAGCACAGTGGTATAATGATCATACACGCACTTTAAAACAGACCACTCGGAAATTAGAACGTAAATGGCGTCAAACAAAATTAACAGTATTTTAAATAGCATGGAAGGAGAGCCTCCTGGATTATAAAAAATCTCTTAGTGCTGCCAGATCAGCATATTTCTCCACCCTCATAGAAAATAACAAGCATAATCCTAGATTTTTATTCAGCACGGTAGCAAAATTAACAGGGAATAAAAGCACTGCACTCACATGCACACCATCATTAGGTAGTAATGATTTCAACTTTTTTAATAATAAAATTGAAAACATCAGGCAAGAAATCCAGACAATTAATATAAATCCTAATTATTTTACAAGTAACCCTGTAGACAGCAGCGTAAATATAGCAGACGATCAACTACAAAGCTTCACTCCTATTCATGAGAATGACTTAATTTAATTAATTTCCTCATCAAAATCATCAACCTGCATTCTCGATCCCTTGCCTACAAGTTTCCTCAAACAGATAACTCCAGAGGAAACTGAACCTGTTTTTAAATTAATAAACTCTTCCATTAGCACTGTTTATGTACCAAAATCCTTCAAACTGGCAGTTTGAGGCTACAGCAGGATGGCGGTGCGGCAGTAGCTCGCAGCGGCCTCTCCGGATCCAAAAATGGTGCTTTCACCATATTTAGCCCGACCTTCCACAATACATGGACACCAGAGTCAGCTGTGTTCATGTGTACGACCACCAGACACTGTTACAGTACAGGCATCATGCAACCAACAATCTGCATGATGATCTTATCAACAACCTTCGCGACCTCGGCTTGCTGCGACCTCGGCCACATAGACCAGGCCCCAGCCCTCGGTGTTACCTGATGCCGGTGGCGGAGAGGAGACCTCGGCGCTGTTCGAGGAAGCGGAAGCGCGGCAAGCGGGCGGGTGTCCGTGCTAGGCTAAATGCTAACCCTAGCCGGCCGGCTCTCCCGTCCATTTTCTTTCAACGTCTGCTCCTGGATAATAAACTGGACTACATCCGACTCCAGCAAACCACACGGCGAGAGTTTAGAGACTGTTGCGTCTTTGTTTTCACGGAGACGTGGCTCAGCGACAGAGTTCGGACGCCGCCATCCAGCTAGACGCGCTAACCGTGTTTCGAGCCGACAGAAACACAGCTCTGTGCGGTAAGACTCGCGGTGGTGGCGTGTGTGTTTATATCAACACGGAATGGTGTAAGAGCTCTGTGCTTGTTTCATGTTACTGCTCATCGCTAGTGGAGTTTGTGACTGTTAGATGCAGACCTTTTTATTTACCACGGGAATTCACCACAGTTTACATCGTCGGAGTGTACATTCCTCCCAGTGCTAATGCTAAAGAGGCACTGAGTGAACTCTACGGCGCTATTAGCGACCTGCAGAATGCTCACCCCGACGGATTGTTTATTATCGCCGGAGATTTCAACCATGCGAATCTCAAGACTGTGCTTCCTAAACTCCATCAGCATGTGGACTTTGCAACGAGAGGAGCGAACACGCTGGATCTTGTTTACACAAACATCCCGGCGCGTATCGTGCGGAGCCCGCCCCATCTCGGATACTCAGACCACTGCTCTGTTATGTTGATTCCAGCATACAGACCGCTCATCAGACGCTCTAAACCGGTTCTGAAACAGGTGAAAACCTGGCCAGAAGGAGCTACTTCTGCTCTTCAGGACTGTTTTGAGTGCACTGACTGGGACATGTTTAGAGAGGCTGCAACCTACGGCGATTCCATCAACTTGGAAGAGTACACATCATCAGTGACCTGCTACATCAGCAAGTGCGTTGACGATGTGACCATCTCCAAGTCCATCACTACACGCTCCAATCAGAAGCCGTGGATGACTGCAAATGTGCGTGCGCTGTTGAAACAAAGAGACTCTGCCTTCAGAACAGGGGACAAGGCGGCCTTAAAAACAGCAAGGGCCAAACTGTCTCGTGCTATCAGAGAGGCAAAGCGCGCACACGCGAAGAAAATCCACGACCACTTCCAGGACAGTGGAGACACTCGGCGCATGTGGCAGGGCATCCAGGTGATCACGAATTACAAGACCACATCACCTGCTTGTGACCGTGACGCCTCCCTCCCAGATGCGCTGAACGACTTCTACGCCCGGTTTGAGGTACAGAACAACGTGGTGGCGAGGAAGACCATCCCTCCTCCCACTGACCAGGTGCTCTGTCTAACCACAGCTGAAGTGAGGAAAACTCTATGCAGAGTTAACCCACGGAAGGCTGCTGGACCTGACAACATTCCTGGCAGGGTGCTCAGAGAATGTGCAGAACAACTAGCAGATGTCTTCACTGACATCTTCAACATCTCCCTGAGCAGTAACGTTGTTCCCACGTGCCTCAAGACAACGACTATCGTTCCTGTGCCAAAGAAATCGACTGTCTCCTGCCTCAATGACTATCGTCCCGTCGCGCTCACTCCCATCATGATGAAGTGCTTGAGAGGCTTGTCATGAGGCACATCAAGACACAGCTTCCACCCTCCCTGGACCCAATGCAGTTTGCGTATCGTCCAAACCGTTCCACGGACGATGCCATCTCCACAACCCTTCATCTGGCCCTCACCCACCTGGATAACAAGGACTCATATGTACGAATGCTGTTCATTGATTTCAGCTCAGCATTCAACACAATCATTCCTCAGCACCTGATCGAGAAGCTGAACCTTCTGGGCCTGAACACCTCTCTGCAACTGGATCCTGGATTTCCTGACTGGGAGACCTCAGGCAGTCCGGATCGGGAACAGCATCTCCAGCACCACCACACTGAGCACTGGAGCCCCTCAGGCTGTGTGCTCAGTCCACTGCTGTTCACTCTGCTGACTCACGACTGTGCACCAACGCACAGCTCAAATCATATCATCAAGTTCGCTGATGACACGACCGTGGTGGGTCTAATCAGCAGGAACGATGAGTCAGCATATAGAGAAGAGGTGAAACGGTTAACTGCCTGGTGTGGAGCAAACAACCTGTCTCTGAACGTGGACAAAACGAAAGAGATGGTTGTGGACTTCAGGAGAGCTCAGGCGACCAATCTCCACTGATTATCGATGGATCCTCTGTGGAGATCGTCAAGAGCACCAAATTCCTTGGTGTTCATCTGGCGGACAACCTCACCTGGTCATAACACCAGCTCCATCACCAAGAAAGCCCAGCAGCGTCTATACTTTCTGAGAAGGCTGAGGAAAGCCCACCTCCCTCCCCCCATCCTGTCCATGTTCTACAGAGGGACCATTGAGAGCATTCTGAGCAGCTGCATCACTGCCTGGTTTGGGAATTGCACCGTCTCGGATCGCAAGACCCTACAGAGGATAGTGAGGACAGCTGAGAAGATCATCGAGTCTCTCTCCCTCTATCATGGACATTTACACCACACGCTGCATCCGCAAAGCACACAGCATTGTGGACGATCACACACACCGTCACACGCATACTTCACCCTCCTACCATCAGGAAAACGGTTCAAGCATTCGGGCCGCAACAACAAGACTGTGTAACAGTTTCTTCCCACAAGCCATCAGGCTTCTCAACACACAGAACTGAACAGAACTCACACACACTCACACACACTCACTTACACACGCACACACACACACTCACTGTGTGTTACTGTTACTGAACTGAACTGTACAACCTGGACTAAACACATTCATCACTCATCTCGATCCACTCCATCACCATTTATATATTTATTATTATTTATACTATATTCAGTACAATGTTTATATTCAGTACAATGTTTACATGCTGTTTTTGCACCTTTATACTACAGTATAATGTTTACATGCTGTCTTTGCACCTCCTTGCTGCTGTTTTTGCACTACATTGCTCTTTCTGTTTGTATTTTCTCCTGGGTATAGTTTTACATTCACCTCACACAGTACTGTATATGTAAGTATACAGTAGGTTTACTAGTCGGCGCTATACTTGGTTTTTGTCTTTTGTCTTGTCTTGTCTGTCTGCACTCTGTCTGTCTGTACTGTTCTTTTGTTTGCACTGTTTGCACCAGGCTGCACTCGATGCACTTTATGTTGTTTTGTTGTTTTGTGTAGCACCAGGGTTCCGGAGGAACGTTGTTTCGTTTTTTACTGTGTACTGTGTACCACTGTGTATAGTAAAAATGACAATAAAAGCCACTTGAACTTGAACTTGAACTTGAGTTATCCACCCCCTTATTAAGAAACCTGACCTATAACCTGACCTGGTCTAACTACAGACCAATATCAAATCTTCCCTTTATATCCAAAATTTGTAAAAAAGGTTGTAGCACAGCAGTTCTGCTCACACCTACTTATGAATAACATTTTTGAAATGTATCAGTCAGGATTTCGGCCTCATCATAGCACAGAGACGGCGCTAGTTAAGGTGGTAAATGACCTGTTATTGGCCTCTGATCAGGGTTTTGTCTCTTTACTTGTTTTGCTCGACCTTAGTGCAGCTTTTGACACCATTGATCACACTATACTACTTGCTAGAATTGAGAACGTTGTTGGAATAAAGGGAACAGCTCTCTCTTGGCTCAGGTCTTATTTGACTGATTGCTGTCAGTTTGTTAATGTAAATGGTGAGTTCTTAACACTCTATGAGGTAAAGTTTGGTGTTCCTAAAGAATCTGTCTTAGGCCCTCTGCTTTTCTCTTTATATATACTGCCTCTTGGTGAAATTATTCATAAACATGGAATTCGCTTCCATTGCTATGCTAATGATACACAGCTGTATATTTCAGCAAAGCCAGATGAGCGAGATCAGCTAAACAATGTTGAGGAGTGTGTAAAGGACATTAGACAGTGGATGCTTGATAACTTTCTTCTGCTCAACTCAGATAAGACGGAAGTACTTTTACTAGGACCACATGCAGCTAGAAGTAAACTTTCAGATTACGTAGCATCTCTGGATGGTGTTTCTGTCTCAGTGTGTACAGCAGTCAAAGACCTTGGTGTGATTATTGACCCGAGTCTTTCCTTTGAGGCTCACGTGAATAATATCACCAGGATCTCCTTCTTTCACCTTAGAAATATTGCTAAAATTAGAAATATGATGACGTTACAGGATACAGAAAAACTAGTTCATGCTTTTGTTACTTTTAGATTAGACTACTGTAACGCTTTACTGTCTGGGTGTGCGAGTAAGTGCATAAATAAGCTTCAGTTAGTTCAGAATGCAGCAGCAAGAGTCCTCACTAGATATACGAAATATGACCACATCACCCCTGTTTTAATCAGTCTACACTGCTCCCAATTGATTCTCGCATTGATTATAAAATACTACTACTGACATTTAAAGCACTTAACGGTCTCGCACCGCAGTATCTAAGTGAACTTCTGTACCAGTATGATCCTCCACGCCTACTTAGATCAAAAGGTGCAGGCTATCTGTTGGTTCCTCAAATAATGAAGACTACAGCAGGGGGCAGATCTTTCTCTTACAAAGCCCCACAGTTATGTAACAGCCTTCCAATCAGTATTCGGGACTCAGACACAGTCTCAGTGTTCAAGTTGGGGTTAAAAACCTATTTATTTAAGATATTAGATAGATCTCTAATTAAGTCTTTAATCAGCATATTTTCTTTCTTAGGTAAAGGCTCAGATCTGGAGGGAACATGGATATAGAGTGTTTGGTGAACTGGAACCTTTTCTCCCTCTATACCCACTCCATTGGTGAAGTCATATCCTCACATGGGTTTTCTTATCACTGCTATGCAGATGACACTCAACTCATCTTTTCTTTCCTCCATCAGATACCACAGCTTCGCTCGGATCTCAGCATGCTTGTCAGACATATCTTTATGGATGAGGGCTCACCAACTTAAACTCAACCCCAGCAAAACAGAACTGCTGGTCATCCCAAGTGATTCATCTCCAGGTCAAGATCTACAAATAACACTTCATGACTCTCTGCTCTCCCCTTCAGCCACTGCTCGCAACCTTGGGGTAACTATGGACAATGAACTGTCTTTTTTCCCACATATCGCTAATGTTGCTCGTTCTTGTCGATTTCTTCTCTATAACATCCGAAGGATTCGACCATTTCTGTCCATACAGGCTGCCCAGTTGCTTGTTCAGTCTCTTGTCATTTCAAGACTGGACTACTGCAACTCTCTGCTGGCAGGTCTTCCCCTGAACGCTATTCGTCCACTGCAAATGATCCAAAACGCAGCTGCACGACTTGTGTTCAATCAGCCCAAGTTTTCCCACACCACCCCACTGCTGCGCTCCTTCACTGGCTTCCAGTAGCTGCACGTATCAGATTCAAAACACTGATGCTTGCCTACAAGGCCAAAATGGACCAGCACCATCTTACCTCAGTGACCTCATCACATCTTGCACTGCACCACGCTGTCTGAGATCCTCCAGCACTGCTCGACTGGTACCACCTTCTCTCAGAATGAGAGGTAAGTACAATTCAAGGCTCTTCTCTGTTCTGGCACCAAAGTGGTGGAATGAACTTCCCCTAGATGTCCGTACAGCAGATAATCAAGTCCCTGATTATCTTTAAGCGACGACTGAAGACCTACCTCTTCCTGAAATACCTAAATTAGCACTTTCCAAGTTTGTAGAATTCGAGTTATATTTATATTGAGTTTGTATTCTTGCATACCAGTGTAGATCTATTCACTACTAGAGATTTAAAGCACGTTTGTACGTCGCTTTGGATAAGGGCGTCTGCTAAATGCCGCAAATGTAAATGTAAATGAAATATTTGTATGCTGTTGTCCCCTTACATTCACACGTTCACTCAGGTTTGTTGACGGTGGTGTGGTGGGACGTCTCTTATCCCAGAGATCCCTCATGTCTGTGTTACCTTCTGGTTCTCCCTTTTAGTTATGCTGCCATAGTGAGTCTTGCCGGAGTCCAAACTGCACAGTGACATTAACTTTCGTACAACGATAAGGACACTTAATAATCCATATCCTTCTCTTCCTGTCACCCTCTTCTCTCTCTCTCTCTCTCTCTCTCTCTCTCTCTCTCTCTTTCTCTCTCGGTCGAGTTAAACATGCTCCTGAGGCTCCAGTGACCACTGTTCCTGCCCCTCTCCCCTCCGTGGATCTTCCCACTTCGTCCAGGCCTGCCTCTGGATAGTGTTCTCTTCGACTGGAGGCCACTCTGTGCAGCTTGGGCGGTTTCTCATTAACGCCATGGGTGGTTGGACTGTAGTTAATGTCAACAGTCTGCTACACTGACTCAGGAATACAGTTTGCTTCTGATCATCATCATCACTGTACCCCGCAACATTGTATATCTGCTTCAAATGGACATATGGTCCAACCCAGATGAGGATGGGTTCCCTCTTGAATCTGGTTACTCTCAAGGTTTCTTCCTTATGCCATCTCGGGGAGTTTTTCCTTACCACAGTTGCCCACCAGGGACAAACTTACTTACAAAGAACATATTTACTTTGAATCACCACATCTGTGTAAAGCTGCTTTGAGACAATGTTCATTGTTAAAAGCGCTATACAAATAAAAATCTATTGAATTAAATTGAATTTAATTCCCAAACCAGGCAGTGATGCAGCTGCTAAGGATGCTCTCAATGGGTCCCTCTGTAGAACATGGTCAGGTGGGCTTTCCTCAGCCTTCTCAGGAAGTAGAGACGCTGCTGGGCTTTCTTGGTGATGGAGCTGGTGTTAAGTGACCAGGTAAGGTTGTCTGCCAGATGAACACCAAGGAATTTGGTGCTCTTGACAATCTCCAAAGAGGATCCATCAATAATCAGTGGAGATTGGTCACTCTGTGCTCTCCTGAAGTCCACAACCATCTTTTTCATTTTGTCCATGTTCAGAGACAGGTTGTTTGCTCCACACCAGGCAGTTAACCGTTGCACCTCCTCTCTATATGCTGACTCGTCGTTCTTGCTGATTAGACCCACCATGGTCGTGTCATCAGCGAACTTGATGATATGATTCGAGCTGTGCATTGCTACACAGTTGTGAGTCAGCAGAGTGAACAGCAGTGGGCTGAGCACTGGGGCCCCCTATTCGTACATAGCATGACGTCAACAGTCTTACAACACTAACTCTTTAATCCTTTCCACTTACTGTTCACACTGACATCTGATTAACAATCCACCTTCAGGTTCCAATCACACAGGGATACTGAGACTGACCATAAATACAAGCTACACGTGCACTTTTGAAGGGAATAAGTACAATGTCATCTCAACAGCTACTTTAAAACAAATACAATTTTATTTGTCACATACACATAAATACAGGGTACGACATGCAGTGAAATGCTTTTTTATTACGGTCCGGCATGAGGGAATAGGATGGGGAGAAAAATAAAACAAAGAAAAAGAAGGCAGATAAATAAAGTATAAAAACTATATAAAATACAGTATAAGAATATATAAAGATATATATGAGAAATATATATGAGAAAATATGTATATACAAAATATGCTTATGGCAGTAAGCAGTAAAACAGTAAACAATAAAACAGTAAACAATTTAAGGTGGTTTTGTGGTTGTCCATAAAGTGTCTGTGTGCAGTATGGTGTGGTGTAAAGTGTCCGTGTCCGGTGTGGTGTGGTATAAAATAAAGTGTAAAGTGCACTGTGCTGTGTGAGTCCAGAGTTTATGTAAAAGAAAGATGGAGGTGGAGAATTGATCAGATTGAAAAAGTGTAAAGTGAATGTGAAGAATAAAAGGAATCCCTGATGATGTCTCTTGTTATGTCCTGCAGTGACAAAGTCTGTCTCTGGGATTTGCTTTGCTGTAGTACTGAAGTGACTTCCTGTCCTGTGCAGTACAGTCAGTATCAATTAATCTTAAAAATGACTCTAAATTCAACCCATTTCAGTGTTATTTAGCCCAGGATTTACACATAAACAGATGCATCCACCTCAGTTACTTCCACTTATATGAGAAATTTAAATCTTAATATTTAGTAATGTTCACTAGACCCTGTTAGATATGAAGTTGAGAACCAGTCAGGATTCAGTCAGGACCTGGTAACAGACACAAAGCAATCTCAGGGAACCAGTTTTATGTTTATCCACCGCTGATGCTTATTGTATTTATTTATTATTGTTGCTAAAATCATGTACAGAAATCATTCCATTACATTCCATTGCAGATGAAAAATATGCGTTGTAGCCTTATTTATTAGTTTTCTAAAAAGACCTAACTCAGAGAAGGAAACCAAGAGGCCGTGGGTTTTAAATGTGCTTTAATTTGCATATTAAATATAATCAGAGCAGTTACAGGTGTATAATTTTGATTATATATATATATACATTTGTCTTGTTCATCAGTTTGATTCAAACACCATTTTAATCTAATTTGATTCGGATGCTTAAGACAAGTTTCGGTTTTAATTTTGATGATCTGTTTCACCCAATCCACCGCAGGGTCCACACAAATGGGAATTCCTTTTTTTGTAGTAAAACTGTAGATGAAAGAAGATAAAGGTCAGAGTAGAATTGTGATCTGTTGCGATCATCAGGTTTAAATAAAATTTATAAAAAAAAGCAGGTTAAAACCGTACATGACTCCACGATGTGTACAGTCGAATCTTGTTTTTTCGAAGGCGCGGATGTTTGCTGCCTTCATTGGTTTATTTTGAAACTTAAAACAGCACAATGCTGCCCCTTTTGCATCTGTGACAAAACATTTAATTATCGTCATTATCAAAAATTTCATTTATTTTTTTATGATGTACATCAGGTGTCTCCATGTGTTTGGTAAGTTTGGAAGCATTGACCTGAACTGGTGCAATAGACCTTTTTCACATTAGGTTTTTTACATGAAACATTAGGACAAATACAAATGATAGCAAAAAAAATTACGTCTCATTTATGTCATTTTTATGACAGCCCAGTTCCTGCTATTGTTCAAGGTCACACTAAATACAAGTCACTTTAGCCTGTAGAAGGGTTTTTTTATCATATACTGATACATCTGAATATACTGAACATCATATTCTGATATTCTGACTAAATATATACTAATAATCAATCAATCCAATAATCAGTCCTGGAGAATTTGTAATTATATGAGCGAAATCAAACAAAATATTTTAAATGATTAAATCATGATTTGTATTTGATGGTTACATGCTATATGAAATGTAAACAATTATTTTCTCCAATTTTATGTAAAAATTATATTTTTATGAGGATGTTCATAGACTCCATCTTGGTACCATGTTGAAGAGATATTTAATGAACATCTGAATTCACTGATTTAATTTTTTAAAACCCACAAAGTAATAAATATGTACACTAATATAAATCGGACACCCAGAGTACAATGAAAATACAAACACACAATTTTAATTTAGGTCTGATAAAAGGTTAATCGCTATATTTTAAATAAATAAATATAAATCTTACTCTGTGCCTTAGTGATGGACTGAAGGCAGGAGAGCCCCAGGAGAACCAACAGGAGAGAACGACAGAACATTGCTGATGCTAATGGAGACAATGTTTGTTAAGATGTGTAATCATTTAAATGTACAAAAATAATGAAGATAAGATCTCCACACTGGGGTTATAATCCAATCAGAGGAGGGAGAGTGTGGTGTGGTGTGGTGTGGTGGGAGGGTAAGAGGGCAGTTTGAAGATGAGAAATCGTTTCCTGTTTGACTAAGAAAGGACAAAACTCCCTCCACCCCACTACCACTTTTATAGTTGGAAGGTGGCTGCGGTTGTCACCTAAAATGATAAAGATCTAACATTTCAATTTATACTTCACCAGAACCAGGTTTAATCTTATGCACAAATAAAAAATAAAAACGAGTGAATCTAAACATGTTAAAACAACATTAAATGTAACATAAAAATAACTTCCACCGTTTATTTTTCAATTATATGTCACTAGTATAAGACTTAACACTTTCACAATCCAATATGGATCCAACACTGCTTCTAATCTGCAAGACGCATAGTAAAGTAAAAGCTTGCATAGAAGATTACAGGAAGGCCACATTGTTCCCGACCTATCCTTTTCATGGAACACAAAACAACCATCTGAGGAAACACCAATATTACAGCAGGAGAGATGGGCTATCTTATGAGATCTGGTACACCATTCTACCTCTAGGTTCACCTCACACACTGACACAGACACTGACTGGCATTGTGAGTGTATAAATACCTGCTGAATGTGCACTTTGATGGCACTACACTGAGTCATCTCAACAGATAATTTGTGTACAAGCTGAGTGGAAAGAATGAAAGGAATCACTGATGATATTTCTTGTAATATATGTCATGCAGTGAAATGAGTCTGTCCATGGGATTTGCTTAGCTGTTGTAGTATTGGAGTGACTTCCTGTAGTGCAGTACCATCAGCATCCTATAATCTCCCTGGACAACCCTCTGATCTCTAATCATGGAATCTCAGCTGTCCTTTTTCTTATGTATTGCTAATCGTATTTCTCCTTTACAAAATTAGAAGAATTGATCAATTTCACACAGCGTGCTCAGGTGTTCATCCACGATCATTTCATGACCAGACTACTGAACCACCTCCCTTTAGATGCTCTACCACCACTCCACTGATCCCTACAGACATCTGGGATGATAATTGATAAACATAGAATCCACACAAATCCTTGTAAAGATGCACATATATTGTTCTTTTAGTAGTAAGTGTATGAAAAAAGAAACATAGGTGGAGATGGAGAAAATATATAAAATTCTCAGGGTGTAGAGAATAAAAAGAGGGACTTTTTTTTTTTTTACTGTTGCACTTTCATGCAACAGCTGACTTGTGCCACTGGACAGACAGGTGGCATGGCAGGTGTGGTCCCACTTGGAAATTGTGCCTTTGGACCAGTCAATAATCAAGTTATGGTAGGAGTGCCCGAGAATGAGAAAACTGAGTGGACGAAACAAAATGCAACCGGAGGTCATCTCTATGTCAGGAGATAGTAAATTGCATGGAAGGAGTTGGGTGAGTGACCATCTCCTGTCTAAGGGTCTGCCATCCAGCATGGCATTATGGCCTGGGGTACCGGAATAAGCTCGAAAGAGATCTGCAGGCATTTGGTGTCCATGAAGTTGCCCACAGTGTCCAACAGATCTGCAATCATGTGATGTCTTGCTGACCACATGAGGTCCATGGAGTCAACACTGACTACACCTGGCCTGGCCTGACAGGTTGCTGCCCGCTTCCTGTTTTCCACCCCGCCCACAGAATACCCCACCACCTTGTATGACATCTTCCTCTGGGACCTACATATACATATTTATGTATATATATATATATATATATATATATATATATATATATATATATATATATATATATATATATATATACTTTTTAATTATTATTCATAGACTAAATATCAGCATCATATTTTAAAGGACTGATGAAATACCCTGATATATTGGCTCAGTGTACAGTATATTAATAGTTACTTGACTGAAATCAAACTACAAAATTATTTCAGTGGGTAAATTATATTTTGTGATGTTTTAAAGTTGTATGAAATATTAAGGTACTTATTTAGCAAAACAATTCTTAATAATAATTAAAATTGCTGATGTGTATAGACTCTGCACCATGTTGGAGACCCACTGACCTTAACAAACATCTGCATTTATTATGATTTGGGATCATAATATATAGTGTATATAGATTATTATTATTTTTTTTAATCCAGAAAGTAATAAATACATACACTAATATAAATTAGGGACTAAGTGTATAGTGAACACACACACACACACACACACACACACACACACACACACACACATTTTAAAATGATAAACCTCAATAAGATAATACAGTTACATTTAGGCATGATAATCAGTTCATTGCTATATTTAAAATAAATTAATTAAAATCTTACTCTGTCCCATGGTGATGGACTGAAGGCAGGAGAGCTCCAGGAGAACCAGCAGAAGAGAATGCCAGAACATGGCTGCTGCTGATGGTGATGATTTTCGTTGAGATATGTTATCTTTTAAATTGATAATGTAGATATGAGCTCCACAATGAGGGTATGAAAGGAGTAAGGGAATGTGGGGGTGTGGTAAGAGGGTAGAAGGGCAGTTTTAAAAAGGTTTCCTCTTTTAGTAAGAAAGTACAAGACTCCACCCACCCCATGACCACTTCTTTAGCTAGAAGCTGGCTGTGGTTGTCACCAAAAATGATAAAGATCTAACACAAATGTACACTTCCTCACAGCTGTGTTTAATCACACACATATAAAACAAAGTAAGCTTGAATCGTATCTTTATTTTTATTTATACATTTTTTATCAGAAACTTACAAAAAATAATAATAATTCTCTTTTAGTAAGAAAGTACAAGACTCCACCCACCCCATCACCACTTCTTTAGCTAGAAGGTGGCTGTGGTCATCACCAAAAATGATAAAGATCTAACAAATTTACACTTTCTTACAGTGGTAATCACACACAAATAAAAAAAAGAGATAAGATTCAAGTTTACTTTATTTTTTATTAAAAGTATGTGAGGGTGGTGCAGGACTTGTATGAGGACAGTGTGACAGCAGTGAAGTGTGCAGTTGGAACAACAGACTGGGTTAATGTGAACAAATTAGTTTTAAATATTTTCAAAACCAAATGTATCATTTTTGGTACTAAACATTTGTTAAATAAACCTTGTAACCTAAATTTGACTATTGAAACAACTTTGGTTGAGCAGGTTACTAAAATTAAACTCTTGGGTGTCAAGCTGGATAATCAACTCTCATGGACTGATCAGATAAATCATATTGTTTCCAGGATGGGCAGAGGCATTGCTTTGTCTGAAGTGTGTGCTGTTTTTTCCACCCTCAGTCATGAGAACAGTTGTCCAGTCTCTGGTCTTGTCACACCTGGAGTACAGCTCAGTTATTTGGTCCAGTGCTACACAGGAGCACTTGAAAAAACTTCAACTTGCACAGAATAGAGCTGCAAGGGTAGCTCTTGGCTGTTCATACAGGACCAGTGTGAATGAGATACACACTACATTAGTATGGCTGAAGGTACAGGAAAAGGTCTTCTGTGCTATATGCATAATTCCATCTATAAAAATAATCCCAGATTTTTTGTGGATAAATTGGTGTACAGTGGGTATTGCCACCAACATATTACTCGGCAGGTCAGCTCTGGTGATTTAGTTGTTCCTTTTGCACAGTCAAATTGTATGAGGAGAACTGTACTATTTAGATCCTCGGTAGCTTGGAATCAACTGTCAATGTGTATTAGACAAATAAGTAACAGATATTATTTTAAAAAGATGGTGAAAAAATTTATGATTTGTAATGAAAATTAAGTGTAATGACTCAAATTGAATTGTATTTATTTTTTTATAATATATTGTAAAAAGTGTGGTGTGATTGTGTATAATATGTTTTGATTTTGTAAAATGGACCCCAGGAAGATTAGCGACCACTCGTGGAAGCTAATGGGGTTCCAAATAAATAAATAAATAAATAAATAAATAAATAAATAAATCAAGGATCAGCTCTGAGCCCTTTTCTAGTTGCGGTGGTGATGGACAGGTTGACAGACGAGGTCAGACAGGAGTCTCCGTGGACTATGATGTTTGTGGATGATATTGTGATTTGTGGTGGGAGTAGGAAGCAGGTTGAAAAGAGCCTGGAGAGGTGGAGGTACGCGCTGGAGAGAAGGGGAATGAAAGGGGGCAAAACTTCTGACAGCCAGGGTGTGGGACAAGGTATTTGAACTCCTCCACCTCTTCTTCCTGCAACTGCACCACTCCACTGCCCTCCCTCTCATTCACACACATGTACTCTGTCTTACTCCTACTGACTTTTATTCCCCTTCTCTCCAGCGCGTACCTTCAGCTCTCCAGACTCTTCTCAACCTGCTCCCTACTCTCACCACAAATCACAATATCATCCGCAGGCATCATTTTCCAAGGAGACTCCTGTCTGACCTCATCCTTCAACCTGTCCATCACCACTGCAAACAGGAATGGGCTGCATTTAAATCAGTCATGCTTCTCTAATGGAAATTACTGCATGGGCTCAAATCATTGTCTGTAAACACATTGTGCCATGTCATCCACAATTGCAGGTTAAATCACTATCATGCAAAGAAGAAGGCATGCGTGAACATGATCCAGAAATGCTGCCATCCTTTCTGGGCCAAAGCTAATTTAAAATGTACTGAGGCAAAACTGTGGAAGACTGTTCTGTGGTTAGACAAATTAAAATATAATTTATTTTGGAAACTATGGACACCAAAGAGGAGAGGGACAATCTGACTTCAGAGAGCTGGTGCGAGATCAAGAGTGCGGGCTGAACCCATTGGATTCCTTGTGTAAATGCCACCTGGGGGTGGACAGCTCTGGAGATGAACAAACAATTAATAGGACCTTCTCCTGGGTCCAGTTTCTAGAGCATTGGCCAGTCTAACCTCTGTTTCAATTTAACGTGTGCAATATCCTTAGTGGGTGGAAGGTTCAAATAGATCGGTCTCTTATAGGTAGTGGGCAAGAAAATATGAGACAAGGCATCTAGCTAAAGATTTTTGGATCCAGAACAGAACATCAGAGTAAACTGAATTCAATCAATAAAGAGGCCAGGGGAGGTGATGAACTGAGGTGCAGAGAGAAAAGTCAGGCAAAGCAATGAAATTAACATGAGAGATTATTTGAGCAGGAAAAAAGGGAAACAAATTTGCTGCAAAAAGGAGACTGCTACAATAGCTAGACCAAGACTCAGCAAATGTGAAAAATGAAAATTTGGAAGACCTGAACAAAGTGTCAAAAAGAAATTCAAACAAAGGCATGGGGGAAAAAAAAGAAATAAAGAAAAAGAAACAACCTTGTATGCTAGATAAGATACACATGGGCTAGGTAAACAATAAACACCAAACAAAGAACAAAGAAATGAGATGGCTTAAATTGTCAAGAGGGGGGAAATCAGAGAAAGATTAGCACTAGCGGCCACTAGTGGTGATAATGTGAAAACTCCTAACAGTGTGTTTTGCTGTGGTTTCAGAGAGCAAGATAGCTAGATCCCAAGGAGGCAGGTTTCTGTGTAGGTTTAAAATCTATAAAATACAAACTATTTTATAGTTATCCATAAACTTGCTTTGTTTTCAGTTCTGTCTCATGTCCTACTCAGTCATGTCCCACTCACCATCATGAACAGCACTGTAACAACAGTGGAGTCATTCCAATTTCTGGGTACCACCATCTCTCAGGACCTGAAGTGGTACAAATTACATTGACTCCATTGCTAAAAAGGCCCAGCAGAGGATGTACTTTCTTCGCCAACAAAGGGAATTCAACCTGCCACTGGAGCTGCTGAAAGAATTCTATTCAGCCATCATTGAGTCTGTCCTGTGGAGATCTATAAATGTCTGGTTTGGTTAAGCTACCAAATCAGACATCAAGAGGCTACAGCAGACAGTCAGGACTGCTGAGAGATTATTGGTGCCCTACTGCTCAATCTCCAAGATCTTTACTTATCCAGAGTGGAGAAAAGGGCTAAGAAAATCACTTTGGTCCCACACAAGTCAAGTCAAGTCAAGAACCTTTTATTGTTACTGAGCCCACTCTCTCTTCGAACTGTTGTCTTCTGGTCAGCGCTACAGAGCACTGTCCACCAGAACAGCCAGGCACAAAACAGTTTTTTCCCCACAGGCAATAATCAGCATAACTATTAAAATATTCATAACTACACATTGTCCATCATAACTGACACATTTATACATATAATCCATTTGTAAACTGCACACTTGTAAATAACATCTGTGCATTCATTTAAATTATATATAATCTGTTTATATTGCATAATTCAACTGTCTGGTTTACTATTCTGTTACACTATGTCTGTACTTCTCCTGCACTGGAAGCTTTTGATGCCAAGTTAAATTCCTTGTGTGTGTAAACATACTTATGTATGTAATAAAGCTATTTCTGATTCTGATGTACTGACTCAGCCTTTATAAAACCTGTGAGCTGTTAAATCCATTCTCTTGTTACTGTTTTCCCTGGTTACAAAATTATTAATTTGCATGAAGCTCTGGGAGTAACCACAGCCACTTGCTGTTACATAAATATCTGACATTAACAGTCTCACAACCTTAACATGAGCAAAACCAATATGATGAATCGCACACTGTTTCTAAACTACAAGCTAAAAGGTAGTGATTCCAGCAGTGTTAGTCATTAGGGCTCAATCTCACTCTTTCCACTCACTGTTCACACTTATGAGATCTGATTAACCATCTACCTCCAGGTTCACACACTGACACTGACACTGAGTGTATAAATTCATGTTGAATGTGCACTTTTGATGGGACTGCAGTAAGTCATCTCAAAAGCTAATTTGTGTATAGGAAAGATGGAGGTCTAAAATGTAACTGATTCGGAAGAATGAAAGGAATCCCTGATGATCTCTTCTACAATAGATATCATGCTGTGAAATGAGCCTTTCCCTGGGATTTGCTTAGCTGTTGTATTGGAATAAAACATCATTCAACAGGATTAATTGATTTTCCTGAACATCTCTCTGATCTCTAAACATGGAATATCAACTGTATAATTCCACTGATCCTTCGGATCCTCTACCGCTGGCCCACTGCTCCACCCCCTAGCACTCTATCACTGCTCCACTGACCACAGACTGTACCACTTCAGACCACAGATCTACTGATATTGTCAGTATCTCCCGGGCACTCTGCGCGCACTACCGGTTTCACGCCATACACTTCCGGTTTTGCGGTGCGCACTTCCGGGTCGGTGGCTATCTTGCCGTTTTTCCCGCACCTCTCGCCTGCCCTGGTTTCTGATCCGGTTCCTGATCTCAGTTCTGCTCTGCCTAGTTACCTGGTTTAGATTCTGGACTGTTTTTTGGTTTATGTTTTTGCTCTGCCCCTCTGCCTCTCTGCATTACCCTGTTTGCCTCTGGCTGGTGATGCTCTTTCAAAAGCCAGTGCACTGTGAATCACCAAAGGAGGCGATTTTGGCTCGTACACCAACTTCATCGGGCTTCTCCTGGAGATGTTTGGGAAGAATATGGCGGACCTCCACTATAGCCCCCCTCAAGTGTAAGATGGCTCCGTCCCAGAGTTCTCCAGAGCACGCGGCTCAGTTTCAAGGTTCTTCAGAGCGCGCGGCTCCATTCCAGGGTTCTTCAGAGCGCACAGCTCTGTCC
>NC_060889.1:31006559-31111559 GCF_014805685.1 Silurus meridionalis | reverse complement strand
ATACTAAATGATTGGAAGTTTGGGGTCAGTGTGTTTGGGTATTTGGAGTAAGTGTGTTTGGGAACACTAAATAAATGATTGGGAGTTTGTGGGTCAGTGTGTTTAGGAATACTAAATAAATGATTGGGAGTTTGGGGTAGGTGTTTGGGAATACTAAATAAATGATTGGGAGTTTGGGGTAGGTGTTTGGGAACACTAAATAAATGATTGGGAGTTTGAGGTAGGTGTGTTTGGGTATTTGGAGTAAGTGTGTTTGGGAATACTAAATAAATCAGTGGGAGTTTGGGGTCAGTGTGTTTGAACACTAAATAAATGATTGGGAGTTTGGGGTCAGTGTGTTTAGGAATACTAAATAAATCAGTGGGAGTTTGGGGTAGGTGTTTGGGAATACTAAATAAATCAGTGGGAGTTTGGGGTCAGTGTGTTTGAACACTAAATAAATGATTGGGAGTTTGGGGTCAGTGTGTTTGGGTATTTGGAGTAAGTGTGTTTGGAATACTAAATAAATGATTGGGAGTTTGTGGGTCAGTGTGTTTGGGTATTTGGAGTAAGTGTGTTTGGAAACACTAAATAAATGATTGGGAGTTTGGGGTCAGTGTGTTGGGAACACTAAATAAATGATTGAGAGTTTGTGGGTCAGTGTGTTTGAACACTAAATAAATGATTGGGAGTTTGGGGTCAGTGTGTTTGGAAATGTTTGAATAAAATAATTGGGAGTTTGGGGTCAGTGTGTTTGAACACTAAATAAATGATTGGAGTTTGTGGGTCAGTGTGTTTGAACACTAAATAAATGATTGGAGTTTGTGGGTCAGTGTTTGGGAACACTAAATAAATGATTGGGAGTTTGTGGGTCAGTGTGTTTGAACACTAAATAAATGATTGGAGTTTGTGGGTCAGTGTGTTTGGGAACACTAAATAAATGATTGGGAGTTTGTGGGTCAGTGTGTTTGGGAACACTAAATAAATGATTGGGAGTTTGTGGGTCAGTGTGTTTGGGTATGAATTTTAATAGTTTTTGGCCTTTTTCTTTTACCCATCAATCATTTGTCATCAATAAATGTAACTTCAGTTCTGGAATGAATAAAAGACCAGATAGTTGATATGATCTTATGCTTCGTCATGTCTGTTTACACCACTGCTATGAAATGTTGTGGCCATTTTCATCAACTGATGAACCTCAGAACCAGCTGCTTATCCTTCAGTGTGGTCCAGACATCACATCTCCTACCATGAGGAGATCACACCATCAGCCACCACATGATCTTTAGGATGTCTGGATACACAATGTAAATTAAAAAAAAGGATTCCATCCTCAAAGACTTCCTGTTCCTGCAACGGCTGGTGTTTCCCCATGTAGCCTGGTCTTGGGCCACTTCCTCTTACCACACACATCCAGTAATCGTCCAGTCGCATGAGCATGATGAGTGTGAGAAGAAAACAGCTTCTTCTTTACCCCAGTCTTGTCGAATGTGATTGGTCAGAAGGTGTTGGTGGAGAAAAGGAATGGAATTAGTTTCCTTTCGCTTTGTATAAGAGAGATCAAATGTATTCAGACACCTGATGTTTCCACCAACATTTGGTTCTTCTACATATGTGTAGGACATCTTCGGCTGCTGTGGCATACATTTTTCCCTTCCTGTGCGCTATCCAAATTTGTTCCAGCATGACAATGCAAACCCAGTGCACAAAGCTGGAGGATCACTTCTTCTTCTTCTTTCGGCTCCCATTATGGGTCGCCACAGCAGATCATCTGTCTTCATACCCCCCTGTCCTCTACATCTGCATGTCTTCCCTCACCACATCCATAAACCTCCTCCTTGTTCTTCCTCTTTTCCTCCTTCCTGGTGTCTCCATCCTCAGCATTCTCCTACTGATATACCCCATGTCCCTCCTCTGAATATGTCCAAACCATCTCAATCTCACCTCCCTCACCTTGTCTCCAAAACGTCCTACATGCGCTGTCCCTCTAATAAACTCATTTCTAATCCTGTCCATCGTCGTCACTCCCAACGAAAACCTCAACATCTTCAGCTCTGCTACCTCCAGCTCCACCTCCTGTCTTTTACTCAATGCTACTGTCTCTAATCCATACATCTCAGGTCTCACCACAGTCCTATAAACTTTCCCTTTCACTCTCACAGATACTCTTCTAGCACAAATCAACTCCTTCTGACCTTCTCTATACTCCTCCATCAACATCCTCAAAACAAATAATGCATCTGTGGTGCTCTTCCTCGGCATGAAACCATACTGTTGCTCACAGATGGTCACCTCTTCTCTCAGCCTGGCTTTCACTACTCTTTTCCAGAACTTCATGGTGTGACTGATCAACTTAATTCCCCTGTAGTTACTGCAGGTCTGCACATCTCCTTTATGCTTAAAGATCAGTACCAGCACACTCCTCCTCCATTCCTCAGGCATCTTCTCACCTTCCAAAATCTTGTTGAACAACCTGGTTAAAAACTCCACTGCATCTCTACTAAACATAAAAAAACAAAAAAAAAAAACAAGTGGAACATCCCAGAAGAGTGGAGGTTCTTATTACTGAAAATGGGGCCTTAATGTGGACTGTGACATCAAACAAGGTTAGAAGAAGTCTCCAGTTAGCAGTCAGAGGTGAAGCTGTAAGAATTCAGGCTTTGTGGTGAGGAACAGGTCATTTACAGCTGCTATAATGTAAGTGATGTAACTGAATGAGAAACAAAAGACGCCAAATGGCGGCATTCTTCATTAAAACTCATGAATTGACAAACCTTCTACTGAGCAGCATGAGGAACCTCATGAACGTTCTTCTATTCATCATCAAACATCATGACCAAGCGAGTTATTGTAATCAATCCTTTATTAGATTCAGAAAAAAAACTCAACAATGAAACCATGGATTTTTACATGGAATTAGAACAATGTGGGTTTTTTTGTGTTTTTTGAGGGGGATGGAGGAAGGGGTTCAGGGCACTGAGGCATTGAGGTGATGAACGTGACTTGGAGATGGAACACGGATCATGGGATGAAACTGAAACATCACCAGGCTGCATAGACGAGGTACAACCAGGGAAAAAAAAAAACCAGAGAGACTGGAGAGAAAACACCACCTCAGTGCTTCAAAATGCGATCCTGACTCTCGCATTCAGCGCACACACACACACACACACACACACACACACACACACACACACACACACAACAGAAATGTAGGACAGAATACGATTACGCGCTACAATGTGGTCTCTCTAACAATTTTATTTTTTTAATTGTTCATTTCTTGAGGACCCCCAAACACACATACAAGTTAAAAGTCCAAAACAACCCCCAAAAAAATAAACCTTACACACTATTTTTTTTATTTTTTTATAACAATTTCACGGCCTTTGTCGCAGTTCGGAGCGACGATGGTGTCCAAACTCCAATCCTCCAACATGTCGTGCATCTTTTCCTTTTTATTAGGTTTTAAATTCCTCTCTCATTCTAAACTCTTTTTTTTGGTGCAGAAGTCCGATTTTGGCTGAAAAGAAATAATGCTTGTTTATTTTCATCTCTGTTTTCTTAAAAAAAAGACAAAAAAAAACACCTCTAAAGTGTAATAGAAAAATAAATCAGCTTAGTTTCTTCTGAATTAAATTTTTTTATTATAATTTTTAAACTAAAGTCACTAAAGAATGAAGCCGAGGGTTAAATACAGTTTAAATAATGACTACTTATTTCTCTTCAGCCTCAAAACGACACAAAAATAAAACCAGGAAAAGCGATGTGTGCTTCATCCATTGTGTGCATTACACCGCCGCAGCCACCAGGAGGCGCAATACGGAACTACAAACGCAGTGGAAATACAGGTTTACAGGATGTTCCAGGGCTCAGAGGAGTCAGGGCTCGCACACACCGTATACACATGTATTTAAATAAAAAGATTTCAAAAATGTTAAGCAGATGTTGCTATGAATACGCACATCTGGCAAAAAAATAAAAAATAAAATTAACTTTTTTTATTACCAAATCAGCTGCCATAAAAAGAAAAATTTGCTTGTTGGTGGTGTACGAGTGTACACATTTTACATTACTTTTTTTATTAATATAAATAACTAACATCCCGTGCTGATCAATTAGAATTTTTATAATCGATTATTACGGCTTTTTATATTATATTATATTATATTATATTATATAGGAATTGCTGAGAAAATATTTATAAACGCACTCAAATCAACTGAAATGAAAAAAACATCCTCAGTGTAAACTGTCGATTTGTCCATTTATTGTGTGTGTTTTTGTTCACGTTATTATTAAAAATGACTAAATAATATGTAATTATTAAATAAATACGAGCTATCCTATTTTATTTTTTTGCTGTGAATGTGAAATCCCGACTCTCGTAACATCTGGAACATCCTAAATATTAATAATTAAAACATTCTTATAATAATATTAGTAATAATAATAATAATAATAATAATGTTTAGCTGGCTCAGAGGGCAGATATGAGACATTAGTGATGTGAAGACCAAACGCTGAACAGCAAGATCCTGTGATTAAATGTGTTGTAGTGATGTGTTTACACTAAAAATAAACCTCTCTCCATAAAAAAATCTAATCAAGTCTCCTAAATCAGCCTCGAGCTTCTCTACAGCCATAAAGATCTGCTGGTCTTCACTCGCTCTGCAGCAACCGCTCACTTTTCTACTACAACTTTCCACAAAACACAAGAGGAAAGAAGGAAAGAGAGAAAAAAATAAATAAACAGACGACACACGAAAGGCAAAACGCGTCATGAAATCCTGCTCGAGTAAAAACCGAATTCTCTCTCACCAAACAGAGCAAAAGAGAGAAAGAGAGAGAGAGAGAGAGAGAGAGAGCAAGAGAGAGAGAGCGAGAGAGAGAAAGAGAGCGAGAGAGAGAGAGAGAGCAGAGAGAGAGAGAGCGAGAGAGAGAAAGAGAGCGAGAGAGAGAGAGCGGCGAGAGAGAGAGAGAGAGAGAGAGAGAGAAAGAGAGCGAGAGAGAGAAAGAGAGCGAGAGAGAGAGAGAGAGCGAGAGAGAGAGAGAGAGAGCGAGAGAGAGCGAGAGAGAGAGAGAGAGAGAGAGTCGGTTTTACATTTGCGGAGTCGCATCCGCGCCCTCTTTCTTCTGCACCCGTTACAGAGCGAATGCAGCTTTTTTTTATTTATTTATTTTTAAAATAAAATGTTAAAAAATGTTCACGCTTTTTTTATATTGTTATAAATAAAACACAAAATGTAAATCAAACTATGTATTTAAGAGGAAATAATTATCCTTTTTTTTTTTTTTTTTTGGATGTTTCATGTAGTCTTGTAACTTACCAAACATGCCAAAAAAAAAAAAAAAAAAAACTATTTATATATATATATATATTTTTTTTATAAAAGGGAGTCAGTTTTACACTGGACTTCATCGGCTACGTTTGCAATAACAGTAACACTTAAATGTTAAATTTTTTTCTAAATGCTGAACCGTTTCTTTAAATAAACAAAAAAAAAAAAAAAAAAAAAAAAAAAGAATTAATAATAAAAGAGAAAAAAGTTTATCATGCTACCGGCTTTCTTAAACACAAAAAAAGTCAACATTTTAAAGACAAAAATCTGAAAAGAAATAAAGAAAAAAAAAAAAAAGGAAAAACACTCAGCAACCCACATCAAAAACACGCAAGACTGCAAGGTAACACAAAAAAAAAAGAAGACTCTCGCACATTTCTAAGCAGGGAGAAAAAAAAAATTTCTATCACTAAATTCAGATTTAAACCTAAAAACAACAAGGAACCCTGTATATCACACGTGCAAAATCTCTCTCTCTCTATCTCACTAAATCTGAAGGGCACGCGAGTGTTCTTTAACAAAAAGAAAAAGAAAAGAAAAGAAAAATAACAATCGCACCGTTCTCCTGTGCTACAGATCGTTTTACCTCCCGGGGGAAAAAACCCAAAGAAAATCAAAGCTATAGCTTATATACGCCTTTATATTTCACTTTTTCATTAAATATCTATTTTTTCTTAATGCTGTAAACTGTAATAAAGTAATTCAGAAGTCAAATCTCCCCCCAACCTCCCCCCCCACACTCACGCTTTCTTCCTTTCCTCCCCGTCTCCAGCACTCGTTACACAGACGGGTTTTCACGCCTAACTGGGGATGGAACGCAAACTGAACAAAAACAACGTGTGAATGGGGAAAAGATTCACTCCTTCCATTCCATTACGCCTTTTAAAGGTGGATTAGATGTTAGGGAGTGACACACAAAATGCTGCGGGGGAGGGAAAAAAATCTAATGGGGTTAAAGTAAAGATCACCTCATTATCAGCTACACACACACACACACACACACACACACACACACACACACACACACACACACACACACACACACACACACACACACACACACACACACACACACACGTCGGTTCCCCTTTTGGTTACATTTCTAACCAATGACTACAGAGGATGAGGTGAAAAGGGAGGAGACCAGGGGGGTGTGGCAGGAGATTGAAGACGATGGGTTCTGATGAAGCCGCTCCTCCTCGTTCCTCTGCTGGGTTTACTGTGGAAGGAGGAGCGAGTTGAGGTTCTGAAGCGTCCGGCTGGGTTCTGCTCCACCGTGCCTTGGTGCTCAGCAGCGAACTCATATGTTACTACTTTCTGTAAAGAGAAAAAGGGATTGTGAGATAGAGAGGAATCGGGATCGCGACCCTGAATAGCACAAGAGTCGACGCTTCAGTAGGCGGAGCCTGATTCTAATATCAATCTCTCAATCAGATCTTCTGTAAGGAGGAGCGTACCATTATGGTTATCTGGTGGTGCTCCATATAAACAGCCTGTTATTATTATTATTACAGACGTTTTTAGGAAATAATTTTAAAGTGCGTGAGGAAATCAACCCCTCGTAAGAGATATAAGTTTCACTTTCCATGAGCCGAGAGCGACACAGGAGCCGGGGTTTAAATATTTAACAACGTCTGGGATGCACCGATGTTGCGCTGTACTTGAGGGTGTGCTCGCACGTTTTAACTTGATTTCCGACACGTTAAATGTGAATCCTGTCAGCGGCGTAGCCTTTCTGCGCTTATGTATGTGCTATTTGTTAGCTTTTCTGATCTAAAATGTTTCTATACAAAAGCTTGAATATCTTGGCGTGATGTTTTGATCATCATAGGTTCATGATGGAATTGTTTTACAGATGTTGGCCTTTTATTTAAACTTTAAAAAGGCACCATCAGTTCACTTAACAGGAAGTTTTGGTTGCCTTACCAACTTGTTGACTACCCAGTGTGGCACCGCCCCCAAACACACACACACACACACACACACACACAATACGACTATGTAAATCCTTAGTCGTGGACACCCCTAATCGGAACCCCGGCCTGTTCACGCTACCTGTGCATCGAGATCCTGAAAACATGGAGGAACAAAGCGTGTTCTGCCACCAGCAATCCTCACGCTGACTCCCCCTCGCGTTCGGCTCCCCAAAACCCAGCAGGGGAAACTGACAGGAGGGAAAACAAAACAAAACAAATCAATTTATCAATCTGTGAGATTCTCTTCTCAGGAGGAAAACGGCTATATTAGAAGGTCTAACTCTAGGACCAGAAGTTACGTGAACTATAATTATTGCTGATTCAGCACCTAATCACCCTATAGACCTTACAAATTTGATCACATCCCCAGGAACGTCGTGCTTGCACTACTGTAAAAACAGGCCCTTGTTCTGGTTTGGTCATGCTGAGGGTTTAAATGGAAGTCATTGCTTTCAAGACATGTTGATTGTAAGCATGACATACAGGTAGTCTCAGAGTTACATTTTCAGGCGGGATTTTACACTAGATTCACCTTAGCCATTGCACGTTACAGTACAAGGCGTCAACATGGAATAAGCATCTAACAAGTGCACTGGTAGCAGTGTAATATCTCTATATATGAACAGGCTGGATTTGGAGCAATGCTGCCAGGATGTACATATCTCCCATCATGCTAGATGCTTCTCTCTCCCCAACGGTCGACAGAGATCAGTTAGACCTGACACATACATATGTAGCATACATTTTATACAGTACAATACTGTAAATTGATCTGTTTTGCCACATTATATTATGTAATCTGTTAAACTAACAAATTACAGTTTACTAACCCATACTGATCACCATTCTTTAAGATTCCTGAGTAGGCTAGGCCATGTTTCAACTTGGACAAGAAGGAATGTAGAATGGTGAATGGTGTAATTGTTACAAATCTCCATCCTAACAGGGACTACCTGTAGACATATGCATGCCAGAAGATGCAAGACGTTCAAATTCTTGATTTAAAATATAAAAGGCTCAAAGCCCACAGACAAAGTCAACCTAGATCATCTCTTTTTCTTCTTTTTCTTTCGGCTTCTCACATTGGGGGTCTCCACAGCGGATCATCCTTCTCCATACCCCCCTGTCCTCTACATCTGCCTCTTTCACACCAACTACCTGCATGTCTTCCCTCACCACATCAATAAACCTCCTCCTTGGCCTTCCTCTTTTCCTCCTTCCTGGTGGCTCCATCCTCAGCATTCTCCTACTGATATACCCCATGTCCCTCCTCTGCACATGTCCAAACCATCTCAATCTCACCTCCCTCACCTTGTCACCAAAACGTCCTACATGCGCTGTCCTCTAATAAACTCATTTCTAATCCTGTCCATCGTCGTCACTTCCAACAAACATCTCAACATCTTCAGCTCTGCTACCTCCAGCTCCACCTCCTGTCTTTTACTCGATGCCACTGTCTCTAATCCATACAACATCTCAGGTCTCACCACAGTCCTATAAACTTTCCCTTTCACTCTCAGAGATACTCTTCTATCACAAATCACTCCTGCTATCACTCTTCTCCACCCACTCCACCTTGCCTGCACTCTTTTCTTCACTTCTCTAACACACTTTCCATTACTCTGCACTGTTGACCCCAGGTACCTGAACTCCTCCACCTTCTCCACCTCTTCTCCCTGCAACTGCACCCCGTCCGTCAACCTGTCCATCACCACTGCAAACAGGAAAGGGCTCAGAGCCGATCCTTGATGCAATCCAACCTCCACCTTGAACCAGTCTGTTGTTCCTCCTGCACATTTCACTGCTGTCACACTGTCCTCATACATGTCCTGCACCACCCTCAAATACTTCTTTGACACACCTGACTTCCTCATACAATACCACAACTCCTCTCTCCACTCTGTTGTACGCTTTCTCTAAATCCACAAACACACAATGCAGCTCCTTCTGACCTTCTCTATACTTCTCCATCAACATTCTCAAAGCAAATAATGCATCTGTGGTGCTTTTCCTCGGCAGGAAACCATACTGCTGCTCACAGATGGTCACCTCTTCTCTCAGCCTGGCTTCCACTACTCTTTTCCATAACTTCATGGTGTGACTGATCAACTTTATTCCCCTGTAGTTACTGCAGATCTGCACATCTCCCTTATTCTTAAAAGATCAGTACCAGCACACTCCTCCTCCATTCCTCAGGCATCCTCTCACCTTCCAAAATCTTGTTGAACAACCTGGTTAAAAACTCTACTGCATCTCTCCTAAACATCATCAGTATCTCATCTGGTCCAACCAACTTTCCACTTTTCATCCTCTTGATCACTGCTCTCACTTCCTCCTTACTAATCCTATTCAATTCCTGCTTCACCATCTCCACGCTATCAAACCTTCTCTCTCATTTTCCTCGTTCATCAGTTGCTCAAAATACTCCCTCCATTTTCTCAACACGCTTCCCTCACTAGTCAAATCTAAATCAGCTCTTACCTCATGCACATCTTTATCCAGGTCGTACGATTTCCCGGATTTCGGAAGCTGTCTGGCTTCCTCACACCCATAAGCCTCCCTTTCTCTGCAGGGCTCCTCTTTCTGAAGGGTGTCCACAGGCGCCTTCACATGACAGCTCACCACGGACACTGCGGCTGCGGCTTTTCCTGCGATTTCGCAGTCTACGCAGACCTCCGGCTCGGTGGTTGTCAGAGTCGCACCCCCGCCTTCCTGGGAATCGAGCGACGTCTGGGCACTTTTCTCCATGCCAGACTTTTTTAATCTTGGTAGAAATTTACCAGATTCCAGTTCGGACTTCCCGTAATAAGGGCCTTCGCATTCGGCGTCTTCCTCCAGGGGTTTGAGATCTGCCTGTGGGTCGTCAAAGAGGTCCGTCTGGTCAGGAACAGGAAAACCCATTTCCTCCTTTTCGGACTCGCCATCCGATACGCTGCACCAGCCGGGAGAAAGTTCAGAGGCTGATATCGGCCGGAAGTGAGTCCTCGGAGATATGCGGATGGCCCGGTACTGAGTGCGGTTGATGCCATAGAGCCGTGGGCTGAATGGCGCATTGTCGGAGTTTGAGCACAATATGGATTTTGGCTTGAATCCTGGGCTGAACGAGGCCATGTCTTCTGGTTCAAAAGAGCATTCCACATGCAGGACCTGGGAAAAAGGGTTATTGAGATCGAAGGATGAAAATGGATAATCAAGTCCTTGCTGCTCTCCACAGTAGCCTCCACAGGATCCAAGCAAATCTTCATGGAAGATAACAGAAAATCCCTTATTCAGCCCTTCTCCTGACCCTTTGGTAGCCTGACCGTTCTGTCCGAAAGAAACCAGAGGTCGCCACAGAGGCTTGTGGCCAGGAGCAAAGCAACTGCCCGCATTCATGAATACATCCGTCCCCGCAATGGTCACCACATCGGACGAGGAAGCCGATGCACATTGCAACAAGCTCCCACAGGTGCCGATGGGTGGAACCACAGTCCATTCCTTGTCCCCGTTTAGAGCCTTAAGCTCTCCGTACACTCCTCCAAGAATAAACGATGAACTGTCCCTTTCCACATCAACGTCCCAAGGCCTGGCAGGTGTTGCATAGTCTCCTCCGCCCACCTTGGAGACCTTATTTTTAGCCAGTCCTTGGTCCTCCTTCTGACTATCCCACAGATGGTACTCTGAACGCTGTATGGCCTTTTTTTCGATAGGCTCCTTCACCTCACCGTCAAGACAGCCACACTGATAACTGGGCGTCTCCTCCGAAAACAAGTCGTCGTCTGCATTCTCCACTTCGAGAGTTAAGACGCAATCACTTTCTCCGATAGCCATCCAAATATCTTTTATTATTCCTGAGCGGTAATCGTCGTTTTGTTGGGTGGTGTCTTCGGAAACAGAACAGTGTTGAACTGTTTGCTCTCTTCCTGCTCTAGTGCTATTCCGCAAACAGACTCCAGTTTAGAGACCTTGTTGAAGGTCTGATTGGACACTATGCCTGCACTAATTTCATCTTGCTGGTGACTTGGGCTTTCCTGCAGGAAATCCAAAAACTCCTTTTTCAGGTACACCGTTGGAACAGGAGGAATTCCACAGACGGCTTCCTCGCTGCCAAACTGAGAAGGATCATCTGCTTGGCCGGATACTTGCTCAATGTCCGAGCGCGTCTCCTCCGAGTGGGACCACGGACTGCACGTTCTCGTCGACAGGTTGGAGCAGTGTTCATTCTCGTCGAAGGCACTATTTTTGGTCCAGATTAGCAAGCGAGACTGTTTGTTTGTATGGGGATCTAGGCAGCAACTCGAGTCTACATTTTCGCGGCTGGATGTAAGAGAGTCGCAGGAATAGGGAAAGCGGAGGTGTCGCACTGCACCTCAAAGAGCGAGAAGCAGGAGTTTAGGGCCGACATGCTCCCGCTCACGTCCTGGACAGGAGGGTCTCTAAAAGTGCTCGGGTTAAATGGCATGCCACCCAGAAGTGGGGAGAGCCTGACCGGAGAGTCACCTGTGCAGCTTCTACCTTCAAATTCCTCAGAACTAGATGATGAGCAGCATTCCCACATGTGAGCGATGTTTTCCATGTCCTGCGTAAGAATCACGTCATCTCCTATAGCTTCCAAAGAATTTGCCATTATTGCACTTTCCTCCTGCAGTTCAAAGCCATCTAAAACTACACAACGCCCTGCCTCTCTAGGCTCATTGCTCTTTTGCCGGATCATGCTCAAGATCCGGCTTTCTTGTACTGCATCTGAGGCACTGGGATCCAATATGGATTGATATATATCGACTTCATAGAAGTGAGTGAATTCAGACAGATGCTCATCATCTAAATCTTTACCATCCTCAGGAAGAGGGCAGCATGAGGTCCCATTCAGTTCAGTGGCCTCCTCGTTTCCCTCGCTGGACACCTCGACAAAGTGCCCATCCACGAACGTACCTGCTGAGAGGTATGCCCTTTGAAACGATGTGTTGGCAATGCAGATCCCTTGTACCTGTTCGGACAGACTGTCCACATCATTGGACGTAGCTGGGTCGTTAGGAGAATCTGGTTTGCTTCGATACTTTGTCTCCAGTTTGCTCCAGCTGAATGGGACAAAATACTCTGATATGGGCTCGGTGTACCAAAGGGGTTCTTCAACATATTCCCTGTTATTGGCTTCACCGCCAGACTCTTTCAAGTCGACCCAGCTGGGATCTTTCCGAAGCTCTCGTAATGGCTTTTTGCCTTTCTTTGTGTAGTGCTGCTGGAGCTTCAGAGGGCCATCGGAGGTACTGAAACTACTACCTCTGTTCCTGCGCTCTTCTTTCTCAATAGCCTTTAAAGCCAGTTTTACTTGGCCATGGTTTCGCCCTTTTTTGTTTCTGCTGCTGACCTCGCGAGACTTGTGTCTGACCCGAGCACCTTTAGAGGCCTTTACGTCACCCTGGTTACAGCTAGAGCTTGAGCCACCTTCGCTGGATCCTGAAGACCAGGACCTGGGACGGTGTCCCAAATAAGACCGATGTCTGGTGTGTCTTTTGTTTTGACAAACGACCTGGTCACTGCATGCCCCAGAAGCTCCTCCGTGGTATCGGTTCTCTTTTTCCTTCTTGCTGCTTCTTTTCTCGTTGGTTGTCGAGGTGGTGTCCGGTGCGTCGGGTGCTTTTTCCTTAAAGACTTCACCCTCACTGGTGCAATCTTTCGGGGAGGAGGTGTCCGTGCTCGTTTGAGGAGCGGCAGATGACGAGCTGGAATATGCGCTCGCTTTGGCCTTGTTCCACACAGTCATAATCTCTTGGAGACAAACAGGTTTTTCAGATAGAGGTGGAAAGGCTTCGTAGTACCTTGAAGGAGACACAAATAAATAAGTACAGTGAATGAGACTATTTTAAAAATAATTTTTTTCTATTGAAATTCAAAAGACACTCCTTACATTTCCACCTGGTCTTTAGAAGAAGGTGATTCAGCCAATTCAGGAGATCGGGATTCGTCTGGCTTCTTAATTGTTTGCTTTTCTGTTTCTACAAGACATTGAAAAAAGACAGTTGATATTTCTGATGCGTTTGCTAGCCATGTGTGTTACTTATAACATAATATAATATGACTTTCAAGTTAATATAAATAGAACGAGGGCCGGGGGGTGGGGCAGAATTACTATACATGTGCACATAAATCAAACGACAAATGATTATATATGTTGTAATAAAATATAATATAGATATAACTGGAGTTACAGATTTTCATACACTTACATGTTGTTAAAATGTTGGTCAATTTATAGGCAAAAATCTCAGTACAATAACTTTTTTTGCAGTCTGACTTTTTACTGCTGCTACAAATACAATTTAATGCTGCTAAACTTTACTTCACTTTATACCTTAATATGTATATTTAGTTACATTTTCCATTTTTTTTATTTTTAATTTAATCCTTCACTTTAATCTGAGCAACTGCAACCAATCACTTTCTCTAAGGGATTAATAAAGTATTCTACAGTTCTGATATTAAAATCAGAATGAAACAAAAATTCAATTCATGGAAAACTTCATCAAAATAAAAGAGAAAGAACAACAAACCTTGTTTGTTCTGAATGTCCTTGAGCTTGGAGCAAAGCTCCTCGACCAAACTTTCAACTCCAGAGTTCTGACGTGGGGAGGAAAACACACAAAAATATCAAATCGTTTGCTACCTCTGGTTGCAATGAACTTTTTAATAAAAATAATAAATGATTAAAAAATAAAAAAGGAATAAAAGATTGAATGAGGCATCGTTGAATAGGGAATCTCAGGGGGTGTCCTCAAATATGTTTATTTTTATATGTAAATATTAACAGATTTCTGTACCAAACACAAAGTACATGAAGACATGCTGCTGTATGAAAATCATCTACTTCAGGGTGGTAACTGACTCTAACAACACACCTATTATTGATTTATTCCTTAATTATACCTGCATTTACGTAAAGTGCTCAGAAAGACCACTCCGATAGAGTATGTGCGAGATCAAGCGCAAGACTGAACAGAAAACTGGTTACTGGCAAAGTTACAGCGCATGAGAAAAAAAAAAAAGGACCTACGCGAGTTACAACAGAAGCTCTTACTTCATCAGAAGCAGAACGTAGGCATTGCACAGCGGCCTGCTTCTTCAGTTCCTCCAGAGTCAGGTCCGTCCCTCCCTTCCGCTTGCTGCCCTTCCCCCATTTTTTGCCGGCTCCCTTCTCCCAACCCAGGAAGATGTCGTTCTCCTGTGTAGGTATGACCAGACAAAGCATTTCGTTTCGTTAATTCTCCACAATGCGGAGCTAAACAAGGAACAAAAACCACCAAGCTCTGTGTTGACACTGTGACCCGAAACGAGTCGAGGCAACCTTATTAGAGCTTTCAGTTCCCTTTCTGTGGAAAAAAAGCATTAACTCTAGCCATCTGTTGATGCCCGCTCGAACGAATCAAGATGGCCACAGTATTGTAAATTGCTGAGAAGTATAGAAACCCCAATACCTGGTCCTGCAGATCGTAGTCGTAGCTGTCGTGCAGCAGGAGGCTGAGGACATATCGAGTGTAGATCATGGCATCGATGCCACATTTCTCCAGCTCCTGGCCCAGCCAGCTCTGCACCGGGCCCAGAGCCTGCAGCAGGGACATGTCGGACGGGGAAAGAGAGCCGAGCAACGACACGCTCTCGGGAGGAGCAGCACCGGACGAATCGCCGCTTACAGGACGCATGGGACTGCAGGGTCTTAGGTCGGAGCTATCTTCAAATGCGGGGACATTGTCCCGGTTTGTCTTCGAGAGGTTTATGATGTATGGTAATGCTAGGGAAAGGAAGGAATCGAGACTAGAGGGGGTTCACTCCAGTGGGAAAGGAGAGAGGAGGTCTACATGGAGGGTCATGTAGATTTGATTTTATTGTATTTGGCAAGGAAGGGGTACTCTAATCTTCAGGCATGGTTCACAGAGGTGAGTACAGGCAGCTTAGAAGAGGAGAACACAACCTGTGCTCAGTAGGCGGTCTGAGATCTTCATGGTGGGTGACTGAAAGCTCCAGAAATCACCTGAAACAAGAACAGAGTATTATTTTCCCTAGATTTTCTCCCCAAATTATCCTCAGCCAATTCCCTGCCAGGAGTAATATAGGTCTCCCCTATATTAACACCATCACGCGTTTCCTCCAAGACTCACGAGGTCAACCAAGTGCATTTTTAACCTGAGACACTTGAAGGAAAACGATATCCACCCCTTTTCATATGATGCCAACAATTGGCTAGTGTGCCAGCAGACAGCCGTGGAGTAGTCAAGCCTTTAGGATCTCAAATCAGCAGCACCTGAGACTTGCCTATAACATGTCTGGACTGGGTATTGTTTGTCGTTCTCCAGAAACGCCAATAAAAAGAGGGCAAACATTTTTTTATCAGTATTTGAAAAACTAACATTTTCCTTTCATCTGTACATTTGGTTAAACTTACTACACAGCACTGAGCCATGATGTACGAAAGTCCCAAGAGGCCATGCATTATAGAATCTTTTCATTTTCTCGTGATCTCGACATAACGAGAAAATTTGGCCGTCATAAGAGCATGTTCTAGAGGCAGCATCATGGATAACATAACCATTTCAAAAGGTCATAAGAAAACAACTGTTGGGATCTTGAGAAAACAAGAACATGTTATATATGCATATGATAACGCATGGGCTCTTAGGATTTCCATAATGATCATTATGTGTATGGGGCTTGAAAAGAATAGAAACTGGTCAAAGGTTGAAAAAAAGAAAGCAGCATGAACCCGAACAAAGAGAAATGGGTGCCGGAAAGCAGAAGTACGTCTGCAAAGCAAGCCTGGATTTGCATCAAATGTATTGCACAGCAGCAGTTGTGCGTTTTATACACAAGTATATACAAAAAAGCATAGTAGAATGCATGTACACGAGATGCAGGTAAAATATATAAAGTTGAGACATTTCAGGCTTCCCCTGAGAAGTCACATGATGCAATGCAACAGCATCTGAATAAGCTGAAGTCTGTCCGGAGGACAGAGGCTTTGCAAGTCAAAGAGTTTGACATTTTATACCCTTACTAAGCAAAAATCTACTCAACATTAATCTAATAAGGAACAGCAGGGCTTTTGATATCCATATTCCCCCCTGTGGAAATTCCCAGCTATATTTTGCCATAGTAGCATGTTTCGAGTGTAAACAGTTGTGGTTTTGTTTTAGTCATATTGCAAACACTTAGAATCCCTTGCACTGCTGTGACAATGAGCAGAAGATTGTACTCCGTGTACCAGGTTTAGAACAGGTTTAAACTCAACCACTGGACAGGACTGAACTAAATTATACTTGACTGGACAAAAAACTAGAGCGAATTGGAGTGGACTAAATAAACCTAATAAGACTATTAACCCTACAACGAGACTTTAGACTGGATTAGACAATCAGACTGGTCCTGACAGTTAAGTGGGTTAGAATGGACCTGACAACCAGGCTGGTTTGGACTGAGCCTGACTAGACGAGAACTGAATTAGTCATGTCCAGTGCAATCCAGCCAAGACGGGACGTGACAGCCAGTCTTGTCTGGACTGGACCTGACGAGACAGGACCTGACAACCAGATAGTAATAAACAAGATGGACAATTAGACTGGACTAGACTGCGTAATTGGACACAACCGGTCTGAACCGGATGAGACTAAATAAATGAAACTGGCTTAACAACTAGACTGCAGTCGACAACTGAAAAACGTGTCATTGATCCGGTTAGCGCTTCTGCTTTCCTGTAAGAGAACTACAGACCACAATACTTCTTTGCTTAATCATATGTAGCATTTTCTGTTAATGATGTTCCCTTTCTGATTTTAAGATGGATCAGATGGGTCATAAATGACGCAGCATGATGAAATCAGTTGGCTTTGATCATAAGTTCCATGTCACATGATGTAGACCGTAGATCAGATTAAAGCAGGATTTGACTTCATTTAATGGTCTATTTCATTTACTAAAATAAAATGTAACAAAAGTCGGAATATGTCAATAGCAGTTTCAAAACAAGCCAGTCCACTCTGATCGCTCCGACACAGTATTTAATCATGAAGGACTCGTACGTGGTGCTCGTGTCCTACCTAACACACCCCAGGAATATAAAAGTCTGAAAAGGAATGGAGAGGGGACAGAATCTGAGACTTGTCCGAACCAGTGTTTGATTGTCAAGAGCAGTGGACTGAAACCTTCCAAAGAACCCTACGAGGTTTTTACTCATCGTTACTGCTTCACACCAAATGTGCGAGAGATTCTAGAGAATTCTGCTATTGCAACACTGACTTGCAGTGTATAAGGAGCAAGAGACGCGAGTGTGTCGACGGCTTGGTGCTTTACATGCAGAAATGATACTTCAAGTCAAACATGGAAAAATGCAAATCTGTAAATGTAAATTCTTTCACACTGTGCTGTGAATTATGTAAGATGAACGGATCCACCGTCTGTATCGGGATATACAGGTTTCCTAGTGTACCAGCTGAAGAACGGAAAAGGGATGAAATAGATTCTTCTCCCAGCCCTTTACCTCTACTATAACCTGGTAGAAATGACAGAGTAGAAATGGTTTAAACAGTCTCCTTTGCAAAAGTTCCTGAGAAAAAGCTTGAAAGTTTTTTGATCAGGTCTCAGGTGCTCAGGTGTCCTAACAGACAGTCTAATAAACGTAACTATACATTGAGTTTTACTACGCAAATGTTCACGCACAAATCAGCAGTGCCTGTCAGTCTTCGCAATTGGTGCTGTGAACGTCTCGGTTCCAGAACCTTACTTCAAAAGAGCTCACTGATCCAGCGAACCCAGAAGAATGGCACTGAAAGGCCGGATTGTAACAGGATAGCGGAATAGCGTTGGTACTTTAGCGGTCTGGAATAGTATGTGATGTTTTGACGTTAGGCTGTTTACGCAGTTGGAGACGTGGTGTCATGTGGTGCAATAAATCAGCTCTAACTCTACTCTGGGGCCCACTGTAGGTCCTGGGAGCTTCATGAACAGGAGATACAGACCATCATTCAAACCTCAGCCAAGTACTTGAGACGTAGTTCTTGGTTAAGTTCCTAAACCTACCTTTAAAAATCTTTTCCAGACAAAAACGAGCTGTGTCCCCACAAAAATATAGCTGCTGGTACTCTCCAATGAAGTTCTACTTTATCTCCTTTGTACAGATTTGATTAGGTCAGAACTCGACGTCGAAGAACCCGACTTTGTCTCCACGATCCAGTTCTACATCTTTATTCTTCCCAAAAATAAAACCCCCTATTCAGACGCCATTCGTTTTGCGCTTTCCTCAGAAATAGTAAGTCATTATCAGATCACATGACAGGAACAGTCAATACTTCCCGCTTCGTCTTTACGCAAAAGGAAGAGCGAAAAAAAAAAATATGCAGAGTCATGTTCTTTAAGGGTTCCTACGAAAAGAAACAAAATTCCAGAGATACTCCAGGAATAAAATCATGCCACACGCCTCTCGGGTAAAACCATTGCCACCTGAACAGGGCGTCCGGGTGCTTCCGCAGAACCGGTCGGTTCTCCTCGCCGTCATTCTCATCATCCTCATCATCTCGGAGATAAACAGAAATATTTTGCTTTTTGTTTCCCCCCTTTCATTCTTGCAAAACCAAATCACAAAAAAAACATGTTGAAAGAATAAAAAAATATTTGTTTGGATTTAAAAAAAACACAATCCTTTAAATATTCAACCAAAAAATAATAATATATATTTTTTTACATGTTCAGCAGCTGATCCATTTTGAGAATTTTTTTTATATTTATTTGTAATATTTCTGTAATTTATTTTTGATGCCATTTTATAAGACAGTATAGAGTTTCTCTCACACACACACACACACACACACACACACACACACACACACTCCAGTGGATATATAAAAACTAATAACCCGACCATCAAATTCATTCTTTACTTTATAACAAACACAAATCTGTATTTAATTTAAATAGTAAATAAATTGTTTACATCCATGTTGAATAAACAGAGAGTCAATGGTACATGACTGTCATTCACCCTGACACACACACACACACACACACACACACACACACACACACACACACACACACACACACACCGCTCACTTTAACCCCTTATTACTTATTATTAATCGCAAAACTTCATTAATAAGATGAATAATCTTGTAATTGTTATGATTATTATTTAGGTGTGGATGAGGCCTAGGATCCGCCTCCCAGTCCAGACCCCTTCACTACTCCCACTCCCAGCCTTACACCTGACACAAACACACACATATTCTATTATTATTACTATTAATAATACAAAATAAAGTTCACAAGGCAGATTTTACATCCTATTTCCACCGAACACACCAGCGCTAAGTTGTTATGCTAGGCTTGGTTATGCTAGGCTAGTTTACAGCTAGCTAGCGCTAGTGACGTTTGTCTCTGAGAGACGTTGAAATTGAAGCGTAAACACTCCGGACGCACGCGAACGCCCTAAAAGCGTATTAAAACCAATGAAACCAAATTAATCCTCAGTCTTACCTGCCTTTATATTCAGAGTAAAATCAGCGGGGAACGAAAACACAAAAGCGGGGCAGGAGAACTTCTCTCCCGCTACCGGCCGCTTCAGAGCTCAGGCTCTGACCGTGTTTTTTTATCCTGAACCAAACCAGCGAAGGCAACTGCCGCCATTTTGGATCCGAGCACGGCGCCGAGAGAGCGCACGCTCAAACGGTGACTTAGAGCCAACATGGCGGATAACTGACACCGAGTTTCCTTCGCGCTCCATTTTTATTTTCCTCCGCCCGTCTCCGGGGCAACAGGACGGCTCGCTACCCGGTCTACATAAATATGACTGGTGTGTTCTTCCGCCCTCGATTGCATCAGAGCATTAAATAGAGCCAGTTGTCGAAAAAAAATAAAATGACGCTTTCGCAATTCTTACTTTATTATTTATATATATTTTTTACTCTTAAGTAATTCTGGCGTACAATAAAGATAAATCCTCCCACAACTTATAAAACACAACACAAAAACATGTGGTTTATGAAGGAAAATCCTAAAAAAAAAAAAAAAAGTAAAAAAAAAAGAATAAAAAAGACGAAAATAATGAAATTTTTCACATAAATACACGTATTTTATGTTTATATAATGAGATTTTTGTCAGTGTTTAACCATTCCGGGTTCAGACCCTAAAATCCTGCACATAAACCTGTTTTACAGACAGATATTTATGTTTTATTGTTTTTAGCATTAAAATATTATTGATCTTAGACCCAAAAATTTATAAAAAAATAAAAACAGAGTGCAGGATAAAATATTTATTTGGACGGTTTTATACACGCAATAAATAAAAATCATGGCGTTTTGATGAGAGATTCATCAAAATCGTTCATCAAAACGCCATTTCTTTCTCTATTTCTGAGAAAAAGAAGCTTCAAAAAGCCAATTCTCGTATATTTCACTGGGAATACTTGCTTTTCTGGCGAAGAATTTAAAGCTATGGAGCTGTTTTCTTCTGTTTTCAGAACTGGGGAAGCAGGAATGATATTAAATTCATAATTATGTAATAACAGAACACTGACCGACCTTCAGACCTTTTACACATACATTAAATACGTAAACAATTAAAGAGCGTGGATGGACGGTGGAAAATAAAATGTCAGACACTGCATCACAGACAGAAAATGTGTCCAAACCACCAGACGTCACAAAAGATTATTTTTCCCACAAGCATTTAGACGTATAACCACTGAATTACCAAAGAAACATCCCTGAATGTGCAACTGATGGCTGTGTGCTCAACCCACAGTGTTGCAGCAATAATCCAGGTTTAGGTGTGTGTTACAGGATGTAGTCGCCTGATGTAGAGGTGATTAAAGATGGTGTAAGATGGATTTGTGCACAGGGACATTGTCCTGCTGGAACAGGTCTGAGTCTACTGGTTTAAGTAAAGGAAAATATCATGCTGCTGCATCCAAAGGCGTTCTAAACGATTGTGTGTCTCCAACTTTGTGCTTAAAGTTTGGGGAAGAAACACATATGTGTTCCAGTGAAAATTCCAGTATTCACACTGCCCATGGGATAAGATGCATATACAGTATATGTATGTAAATTAAGCAACTCATCATCCTGTTCATCATCTCTGAATATCTCAGGATTGGATTAAACCCCTGATCAAGACGGACCATCAGGACCAGCATTGTGACACCATTAATCAGTGATCTTTTATCTAAACCTAGAAGGTCGATCTTAATGCCAGCAGGTAATGAAACGCTTAACCATGTGTGAACAGTATTGTGGAGAACATGGTAAATGCAGTATGTATACCATGCAGAAAGCCTGATATATATATATATATATATATATATATATATATATATATATATATATATATATATATATATATATATATATATGTATGTGTGTATGTATGTGTGTGTGTGTGTGTGTGTGTGTGTGTGTGTGTGTGTGTGTGTGTGTGTGTGTGTGTGCGCGTGTCCGGCGTCACGCAGCTACACCGAACAACTGTGTGTATAGCAACCACTTGGAGATAAGCAAATAAATGCAAATCTCTGTGGAACCTATTACACACACACACACACACACACACACACACACACACACACACACACACACTTTTGGTGTGTCATTGCTTCCCCATAGCAGAGCACTTTTTGTTTTGCATTGGGAGAAGTGGTGAAATACTTCATTGCTCAATATGAAAATGGTACAGTCCAGTTTTAGACTCCTCCATGCATCAGGGCATCAGAGCACCACACCATTACATATTCTTACAACAGAAACGATCGTGCAGCAGGGGGCGCAACGGAGCTGATGTGAGTGTGTTAGATGTATACGAGTGTGTGTTAAATATGTGTGTGTGTGTGTTAGATGTGTGTGAGTGTGTGTTAGATGTGTTAGTGTGTGTTACATGTGTGAGTGTATTAGATGTGTGTGCATGTGTGTTAGATGTATATGAGTGTGTATTAGATGTATACGAGTGTGTGTTAAATGTATGTGAGTTTGTGTTAAATGTGTGTGAGTGTGTATTAGATGTGTGTGAGTGTGTGTTAGATGTGTGTGTTAGATGTGAGTGTGTGTGTGTGTGTTAGATGTGTGTGTTAGATAATTGTGAGTGTGTGTGTGTGTTAGATGTGTGTGTGTGTGTGTGTGTGTGTGTGTGTGTGTGTGTGTGAGATGTGTGTGTGTGTGAGATGTGTGTGTGTTAGATGTATGTGTGTGTGTTAGATGTGTGTCAGTGTGTGTAAATGTGTGTAAGTGTTTGTTAGATGTATGTGAGTGTGTGTTAGATTTGTGTAAGTGTGTTAGATGTATTTTAGTCTATGTTAGATGTGTGAGTGTGTGTGTGTGTCAGGTAAGTGTGTGTCAGATGTGATTATTTGTTAGATGTATGTTAGTGTGTTTTCAGATGAGAGTGAGTGTGTTTGAGATGAGTGTGAGTGTGTGTTAGATGTGTGAGTGTTTGTTAGATGTGTGTGAGTGTGTGTTAGATGTATGTGTGTGTCTGTGTGTTAGATAAATGTGAGTCTGTGTTAGATGTGTGTGTGTGTAAATGTGTGTTAGATGTGTGAGTGTGTGTTAGATGTGTGTAAGTGTGTTAGATGTGTGTGAGTGTGTGTTAGATGTGTCTAAGTGTGTGTTAAATGAATGTTAGTGTGTGTTAGATGTGTGTGAGTGTGTGTTAGATGTGTATGTGTGTGTTAGATGTGTGTCAGTGTGTGTTAGATGTATGCGTGTGTTAGATGTGTGTGCGTGTGTTAGATGTGTGAGTGTGTGTTAGATGAATGTGTGTGTTAGATGTGTGTCAGTGTGTTAGATGTGTATGTGTGTGTGTTAGATGTGTGTCAGTGTGTCTTAGATGTGTGTGATTGTGTTAGATGTGTGTGATTGTGTGTTAGATGTGTATGTGTGTTAGATGTGTGTGTGTTAGATGTGTGTGTTAGATGTGTGTGTATTAAATATGTGTGATTGTGTGTTAAATGTCTGTGACTGTGTGTTAGATGTGTGAGTGTTTGTTAGATGTATGTGTGTGTGTTAAATGTGTGTGTTAGATGTTTGTGAGTGTGTTAGATGTGTGTGTGTGTGTATTAGATGTGTGTGTGTGTGTCAGATGTGTGTCAGTGTGTGTTAGATGTGTGTCAGTGTGTGTTAGATGTGTGAGTGTGTGCTAGATGAATGTGAGTGTCTGTTAGATGTGTGTCAGTGTGTGTTAGATGTGTGTCAGTGTGTTTTAGATGTGTGAGTGTGTGTTAGATGTGTGTCAGTGTGTGTAAGATGTGTTAGATGTGTATGTGTGTGTGTTAGATGTATGTTAGATGTGTCAGTGTGTTTTAGATGTGTGAGTGTGTGTTAGATGTGTGTCAGTGTGTGTAAATGTGTGTTAGATGTGTGTGAGTGTGTGTTAGATGTGTGTGAGTTAGATGTGTAAATGTGTTAGATGTGTGTGAGTGTGTCTTAGATGTGTTTAAGTGTGTGTTAAATGAATGTGTGTGTGTTAGATGTGTGCAGTGTGTGTTAGATGTGTATGTGTGTGTGTTAGATGTGTCAGTGTGTGTTAGATGTATGCGTGTGTTAGATGTGTGAGTGTGTGTTAGATGTGAATGTGTGTGTGTGTTAGATGTGTGTCAGTGTGTTAGATGTGTGTGTGTGTTAGATGTGTCAGTGTGTCTTAGATGTGTCAGTATGTTTTAGATGTGTGTGTGTGTGAGATGTGTGATTGTGTTAGATGTGTGTGATTGTGTGTTAGATGTGTATGTGTGTTAGATGTGTGTGTGTTAGATGTGTGTTTCTTAGATGTGTGTGTATTAAATATGTGTGATTGTGTGTTAAATGTGTGTGAGTGTGTGTTAGATGTGTGAGTGTTTGTTAGATGTATGTGTGTGTGTTAAATGTGTGTGTTAGATGTTTGTGAGTGTGTTAGATGTGTGTGTGTGTGTATTAGATGTGTGTGTTAGATGTGTCAGTATGTGTTAGATGTGAGTGTGTGTTAGATGTGTCAGTGTGTGTGTTAGATGAATGTGAGTGTCTGTTAGATGTGTGTCAGTGTGTGTTAGATGTGTGTCAGTGTGTTTTAGATGTGTGAGTGTGTGTTAGATGTGTGTCAGTGTGTGTAAGATGTGTTAGATGTGTATGTGTGTGTGTTAGATGTATGTTAGATGTGTCAGTGTGTTTTAGATGTGTGAGTGTGTGTGTGTGTGTGAGTGTGTGTTAGATGTGTGTGAGTTAGATGTGTAAATGTGTTAGATGTGTGTGAGTGTGTCTTAGATGTGTTTAAGTGTGTGTTAAATGAATGTGTGTGTGTTAGATGTGAGTGTGTGTTAGATGTGTATGTGTGTGTTAGATGTGTGTCAGTGTGTGTTAGATGTATGCGTGTGTTAGATGTGTGAGTGTGTGTTAGATGTGAATGTGTGTTAGATGTGTGTCAGTGTGTGTTAGATATGTGTGTGTGTTTAGATGTGTGTAGATGTGTGTTAGATGTGTGTGTTTTAGATGTGTGTCAGTGTGTGTTAGATGTGTGTCAGTGTGTGTTAGATGTGTGTGAGTGTGTGCTAGATCAATGTGAGTGTGTTAGATGTGTGTCAGTGTGTGTTAGATGTGTGTCAGTGTGTTTTAGATGTGTGTGAGTGTGTGTTAGATGTGAGTGTGTTTAGATGTGTGTGTGTGTGTGTGTGCTAGATGAATGTGAGTGTGTGTTAGATGTGTGTCAGTATGTGTTAGATGTGAGTGTGTTTTAGATGTGTGAGTGTGTTAGATGTGTGTGTGTGTGTGTGTGTGTAGATGTGTGAGTGTGTTAGATGTGAATGTGTGTGTTAGATGTGTGTCAGTGTGTGCTAGATGTTTGTGTGTTAGATGTGTGTGAATGTTTTTAGATGTGTGTGTTAGATGTGTGTGAGTGTGTTAGATGTGTGTGAGTGTGTGTTAGATGTGTGTCAGTGTGTTAGATGTGTGTAAATGTGTTAGATGTGTGTTAGATGTGTTTCAGTGTGTTTTAGATGTGTGTGAGTGTGTTAGATATGTGTCAGTATGTGTTAGATGTTTGTGAGTGTGTGCTAGATGAATGTGAGTGTGTGTTAAATGTGTGTCTGTGTGTTAGATGTGTTTCAGTGTGTTTTAGATGTGTGTGAGTGTGTTTTAGATGTGTGTGAGTGTGTTAGATGTGTGCAGTGTGTTAGATGTGTGTGAGTGTGTTTTGATGTGTATGTGTGTGTGTTAGATGTGTGTCAGTGTGTGCTAGATGTGTGTTAGATGTGTGTGAGTGTGTGTTAGATGTGTGTGAGTGTGTGTTCGATGTGTGTCAGTGTGTGTTAGATGTGTGTGAGTGTGTGCTAGATGTGTGTGTCAGTGTGTGTTAGATGTGTTAGATGTGTGTGAGTGTGTGCTAGATGAATGTGAGTGTGTTAAATGTGTGTCTGTGTGTTAGATGTGTTTCAGTGTGTTTTAGATGTGTGTGAGTGTGTGTTAGATGTGTGAGTGTGTTAGATGTGTGTGAGTGTGTTTTGATGTGTATGTGTGTGTTAGATGTGTGTCAGTGTGTGCTAGATGTGTGTGTTAGATGTGTGAGTGTGTGTTAGATGTGTGAGTGTGTGTTCGATGTGTGTCAGTGTGTGTTAGATGTGTGTGTGTGTGCTAGATGTGTGTGTGCTAGATGAATGTGAGTGTGTTAGATGTGTGTGTGTGTGTGTGTGTTAGATGTGTGTAAGTGTGTGTTAGATGTGTGTGAGTTTGTGTTAGATGTGTGTGAGTGTGTGATAGATGTGTGTGAGTGTGTGTTTGTATGTGTGTGAGTGTGTGTTAGATGTGTGTGAGTGTGTGATAGATGTGTGAGTGTGTATGTGTGTGAGTGTGTTAGATGTGTGTGATGTGTGTTAGATGTGTGTGAGTGTGTGTTTGTATGTATGAATGACTTCATTAATTCTTGCGTGTGAATCTTTAGTGCCTCATGTCCAAAGTCGTATTGATTTCAGTCTGCATCAGTGTTTAATTTTTCTGCAACGTCTCTTCTTTTCAAGTTTGCCCTCATAAACCACAGCCATGTGAAAGTACACACACACACACACACACACACACACACACACACACACACACACACACACTTTATTGTCTCCCTATTTAGCATTTAGCATGTATTTGTGTGGTGGGAAGAAACTTCAGCTCCCAGAGGAAACCCATCCAGAGATTATGAGATCAGGACTGTATGTGTGTGTGTGTGTGTGTGTGTGTGTGTGTGTGTGTGTGTGTGTGTGTGTGTGTGTGTGTGTGTGTGTGTGTGTATGTGCAGATCGTGTTCAGCTGCAAATCTTTAACAGTAGAGGAAGTGACCTCAGAAGGTTAAATTTCCAACCACTGACCTTCATGATGCTGCTCAAAGTTTCCACCATGGCCCGATTGTGCGCACACAAACAGACACACACACACACAAACACACACACACACACACACACACACACACACACACACACACAGTTTTCTTATATAGGATTGTGTATTTGTGGTTTGGGTTTTGCTACACATATGTTTGCTAATTGTGGCGTTTATTATGATGTTACCATGTGACAATCAAGGTTGTAGCAAATGAAGGGTCATGTGGAAGTGAGCGACAAGTAGACATCTACACCACATCCCATTCCACACTGAGTCTGCATTCCCTCATATAACAACCTCCACTCTTCTGGAAAGATCTTCCACTAGATTTGGTGTAAGATTCCTCTAATCAGAACTACTGATGTAGGTGAGATGAAGTGAGGAGGCCTGGGGTGCATTCACTTTATTTCAGGAGATCTTCCATTCCAACCCATGGAGAGCAGATCTTCATGGAGTTGGCTTTGTGCACATTGTAATGCTGGAACAGGTTCAAGTGAAGGGAAAATTTAATGCCACCGCATTCAATACCTGTGGAAATCTCGGGTGTCTGATACTTTTGGGGAAATAGTAAATGTATTGTGAAGCTAGGGTCAGGGTCTTCAGGGTCTTCTCCCTCATGCTTTGCCGAACCTTTATGTGTTATGATCTGAGATAATGTAGAATGTTTAGGACATAAATCCTGAAGCACACCATACACACGATGAAGCAGTGTGGTAGTGATGGTAACATGCTCCAGTTCCAAGTATAAAAGCAGAAATGGAGCATGGTACCACAACCACCACTGTGCTTCATCAGGTGTATGATGCTCTAAAGGCTCTAGACGCCATAAATGGCATCATGCAAAGCTCCAAAATACTGATTTATTTCCTGCTGTTTTTTGTTAGAGATCTGAAGAGGAAACATATCACCTTCCAAGATGACTCAGGTGAGGAGCACAAATCCAACTACGATTGTTACAACTATCTTCCTCCTCTTGAGACGGTGGAATAATTGAACCCAGTGCTGATGTTCTGAATTGGAATACATACAGTGTGTACATACTTATGCACCAGGTTCTTTACTTTGTTTGTTGGGGTGATTAATTTGACCAAAAACTTTTTTTAAAACATTTATTTATATATATATATATATATATATATATATATATATATATATATATATATAAAAATAAGATGCATATTGACCTAAGATAAAAACCCCCCAAACCCCATCAAGCCCCTCCCCTCACAATTTCCTTAGAAACAAAAACTTACATTAACAAACACTCCTGCAGTAATGCATATAATTTTATGCGCTTCATTATTAGCCTTGTTAGCAAAAAAAGAAAGACGTAGAGCGTAGAAAAGCGAGGCTTCGTGTCTGGGATTAATGCTCAGTCAGCTTCCTTTATACAACACAATACATGCTAATGTAAATCTTGCAAAGAAAAGTCCTGAAAAATTGGCATTGTGGCGATCGGTGACCTCGCGGGTAAGACATGGCTCTTGACACGTTTAATTTTACCCACGCTGTAAACGCAACGAAACTTCAAAGCTTTTGTACATTGGCGATTTTTTTGTAACAATCTAAAAAACATCTTGAACTCGATCTGTCATGTCGAGCTCATCTGGGGGTTTCTGACCATACATCCTGTTGTTTGTCTCCATCAGGGTTATCAGTTCAGAGCTGAAGCGCATGCGGAGGTATCCGAGTCTGCACACTTCAGCTCGTCGCTCCTCTGCAGGTCGAAGTAAGACTCGTAAACAGGAACCATATACTGCAGGAGAGAAGGAACAAAAAGCCAGATATCAGTTTAATACTTATGTGTAGTTTAGTTATTCGCTTGCCGTTTAGCCAAATTTGTTCTCAACTTTTTAGCACGTGCCCCCACAGAGTGGCCAGGAAATGCCTACCATGAGGACCTGGTGGTAATTTGAGTACAGTAAACCACAGAGAGGATGTGTGGGTGGAGGCACAATGTACAACTAGCTTTCAGAATTACCAGGTAGATTTGCAAGCAATTGCCGTCATCCAAATTACGAATTCCCCCCGAACCATTTAAATGCTTTGCTAAATGGTAAATCTGCATCGCTTTACTGGTCTTACATCCCTTTTCCGGACACTTGATCAGAACAAAACATTTAAGCTGGACCAGTCAGCAGGTGGCGTACCTGGGACTTGCAGCTTCCCACTCTGGGAACACTTTTCCTTGAGTTAGCTCCTGATTTGTAGACATGTAGTTGAGTAAAAGTAGAGACACTTGGTAAAATATCTCCAGTAAAAGTAAAAGTGCAAAAGTTGTACTTAAGTATCCAAAAGTGCTATAATGTATTATAACTTTTATGTTTTTATGTTCATTTTTATCACAAGATTCTTCACTTAATCACCTCAGTTTATGTGTAAAGACTCGAATGTGACTCTCAGCACACTGATCTATTAATAGAATGATATTAATTACTCAAACACTGATTGATTTCTATTACAATTATCATGAACACAAAACCTTCTTAAATAAAAACGTGTAAATGAGGTCACATGTGTGGTGGTGAGTTCGAGTCTGGAGTTTCTTCATCATTTATTCCTCTCTAAATGTTCTGCTTGATGTTGAACTGATGCTGAACTGTATGTTGGCGTAGACCCAGAGCGACACACAGAACACTGAGCTACATACAGAACACAGAGCTGCATAACAGCACACAGAGCTACATACAGAACACTGAGCTACATACAGAACACTGAGCTACATAACAGAACACAGAGCTACATAACAGAACACTGAGCTACATACAGAACACAGAGCTGCATAACAGAACACAGAGCTACATAACAGAACACTGAGCTACATACAGAACACAGAGCTGCATAACAGAACACAGAGCTACATAACAGAACACAGAGCTACATACAGAACACAGAGCTACATAACAGAACACAGAGCTACATACAGAACACAGAGCTACATACAGAACACAGAGCTACATACAGAACACAGAGCTACATACAGAACACAGAGCTACATACAGAACACAGAGCTACATAACAGAACACAGAGCTACATACAGAACACAGAGCTACACAGAACACAGAGCTGCATAACAGCACACAGAGCTACATACAGAACACAGAGCTACATACAGAACACAGAGCTACATAACAGAACACAGAGCTACACACAGAACACAGAGCTACATACAGAACACAGAGCTACATAACAGAACACAGAGCTACATAACAGAACACAGAGCTACATACAGAACACTGAGCTACATACAGAACACAGAGCTACATACAGAACACAGAGCTACATACAGAACACAGAGCTACATACAGAACACAGAGCTACATAACAGAACACAGAGCTACATACAGAACACAGAGCTACATACAGAACACAGAGCTACATACAGAACACAGAGCTACATACAGAACACAGAGCTACATACAGAACACAGAGCTACATACAGAACACTGAGCTACATAACAGAACACAGAGCTACACAGAACACAGAGCTACATACAGAACACAGAGCTACATAGAACACAGAGCTACATAACAGAACACAGAGCTACATAACAGAACACAGAGCTACACAGAACACAGAGCTACATACAGAACACAGAGCTACATAACAGAACACAGAGCTACATACAGAACACAGAGCTGCATAACAGAACACTGAGCTACAAAACTGAACACAGAGCTACATACAGAACACAGAGCTACATAACAGAACACAGAGCTACATAACAGAACACAGAGCTACATAACAGAACACAGAGCTACATACAGAACACAGAGCTACATACAGAACACAGAGCTGCATAACAGAACACAGAGCTACATACAGAACACAGAGCTACATAACAGAACACAAAGCTACATACAGAACACTGAGCTACATAACAGAACACAGAGCTACATAACAGCACACAGAGCTACATACAGAACACAGAGCTACATACAGAACACTGAGCTACATAACAGCTTACAGATCTACATAACAGAACACTGAGGTACATACAGAACACTGAGCTACAAACAGAACACAGAGCTACATACAAAATACAAAGCTCAGAATTCAGAATTCCTGGTCTGGGGACTGACAATGAGTAGGATAGAATGCCTGGAGCCTAACAGGTCGTGGGAAAACTGAGGGCATCTTGGGGATGAAACCTGTTCTAGGGTACAAGAAGGCACTGGCCATACCTGGAGTAAACTCCAGAAAGGAGGGGCTACTGAGAGGGTCTGTAAGTCTCCTACTCTATTAAGAGTGCAAATAGCCAGGAAAAACACAGTCTTGACTGTGAGGTGCCTCCAAGAAGCCTCGGCCAATAGTTAAAAGGGGGGGCTCGGATAGAGCCTCCAGCACAACGACCAGGTTCCATCCAGGCACTCTAGCTCAACGTCACCAGTGGGTCTCTGCCCAGCGATTGCCTCACCACGTGGGCATTATACACCGAAATGGCAGACACGTGACTTTGAGGGTGAACAGAGCCAACCTCTCCAAACATCTAAGGCACGTAGGGCCACATGACCTTGATAGTACGGAGAATCCTTGGGTCATGAGCCACCACTAAAGGGTTCTCATGTGCAGGAGGCCAAGTGGAATCACATTGGACGCTGCTGCCATAAGCCTGAGCAGACACTGGAACTGCTTGACAGTGAGTGAATGCCCTTCTCTGACCCTCCTGATGGCAGTAAGGATGGACGCAATGCGGGCAGGGGAAAGCTGTGCACGCATAAGGGTTGAATCCTTGCCATGACGCCTAGATAAGTGACTTCATGTGAGCGAGTACGACGTCTTGATGCCGGACTGCTAACTGCTCTGATGGAGCTTATATCAACCAATTGACAATAAAGTTTAGGATGCGGATGCCCTGAAGTTTAAGTGGAACCAGAGCTACATTCACGCACTTTGTGAAGGTGCAGGGTGAGAGGGCAAGCCCAAATGGTAAGCTTCGGCCCCCAAAGGAACCTCAGGAACTTCCTGTGAGAAGGAGGATGGATACATGAAAGTCTGCATCCTTTAGACCTCCTCTCTGTATGCTGACTCATCGTTCTTGCTGATGAGACCCACCACGGTCGTGTCATCGGCATTAATGAGGAGGTAAGGATTCTTTAGTTATCTAGTGGGGTTAAGGGGCATTGAGAAGGTCAGTGTGTGCAGGATAATCGAATTCTTCAACAATCATGTCTTAATGGAGCTTAGTTTATGAACCCATGCTGGACTAGGGCTACGTATCTAGGGTTCAGGTTCTGGCATAGAAACATCTAGTTCCCTGATGGCAGTGTCCTTTTTCAGCTGGATGAAACTCCCTGGGACCTCCACACTGCAACACCCTGCTCATGAACACGTTCAAGGTGTGGTGGTCAAGGATTGGAAATTCCCCCGATCTAAATCTTCTTTAGGACATACTGCACATCAAACATATAAGTTCTACCTTACAATGTACAGAACTTAAAGCATCTTGGTGCCAGATACCGGACACACACCATCAGAGGTCCGACGCTCAATCCCATAATACCACACACATTATAGTGGAACACACACATTATAGAGCTCAGATGAACTCAGAAATGAACCTGACTAGCAGGAAAAGAGCCTCAGCAGACTCTTCACATGGTTTCTTACCCATTGTGTGGATCCTCTGGAAGTTGCCGTGCTTCCTCTGTCCTCGCTGGCTTCCTGCTCCTCCCCTTCACTCGGAGGCCCCTCCCTTATCACCGTTCTCTCTACAACAGGAACACAGATTTATGTTGTGTAAATGTTTTTTTAATTTTAAGCCTCACACCTCCTGAGCAGAGATCTCTGTTTATCATGTTTTAACAACATCAAGGCATCTTATCAGTCAGCTATCCAATTTAGTTGCGGGCTGCCATAGCAACAACCCATATTCATGGCAGTGATGGTCATCATGACTTACGTTTTAATGTCTTTTTTCACAAATATCTATACAATTATTTCCAAAAGTCTATTTTCATCATTTCATAGTGTTTCTTTTGCTTGCTCTGTTTCCTATGTTACGAGTTCCTATCCTGTCAGATTTCAGCGATCAGGGAGTGAAAGGAGACGTGTTGATTTGTGTTCATTGGGTTTCGTGCATTAGTGATGACATTTATTCTTACTGTATGAGATTCCAGTGTGATGCAGCGCTCTGTTCTACTGCACTTCTTTGTAATACTGATGGTATTAAGAGGTTGATTGATTTGGGTGGATGGTGAATGGATTAAAGAGGTGAAAGGAGAAGTGCTCACTAACACAGTTTTAAACAGATTTGTGAACAATATTTGATAGAAATAGGTCTTTTGGGTACATAGAATAATTCTTTGAGATCAACTCATGAAAAACAAGGGCAGTTGTGTTGCGTTTATAATGATCGTACATACGCTTAATTTGATCAATATAATTGAGTGTATTGCATTAATCCGATTGATTCTATTTTATTTTTTATAAATTATTATAAAATATTATTTTAAATATTATTTAAACAAGTAAACTTTTTCATAAAAAAATTAAAGTTTTTGGCACAATATTATAAAACTAATTTGTATATAATATGTATAATGTTGTAACTAATAATTAGAACAACAAATGAGTATTATTATTATTATTATTATTATTATTATTATTATTATTATTATTATTATAAGTAATTAAATATGAAGTATCTAAAGTATTCCATTCATATAACTCGAGTGTTTATTAAACTAGAGCCTAGCATATAGATCATGTGTGTGTAGATAGATAGATAGATAGATAGATAGATAGATAGATAGATAGATAGATAGATAGATAGATAGATAGATAGATAGACATTATATAGCCCTCGTAGCTGAATGAATCTCCACAAAATCTCCACAAAATCTAGTGGAACATCTGCCCAGATGAGTGGAGCTCATTATAGCAGTAAATGTGAATTAAATGTGGATAAAAAATAGAAATCTTATGGTCCGGTGTCCACAAACGTTTGTCCACACAGTGTTTTTTCTTGGATAAAACGAAGTATAAGTGAATTGAGTTGTACCTGATTGTCTGCAGCGGTGTTTCATCCCCCACACACTCAGACACAGACAGATGGACAGAGTGACCGCAACGGCGGACACGGACCCCACCAGCCCCGTCATTGGTCCTGACTGTGTGTTAGGCGACGCGGTGCTCAGTGTTTTGGCAGTGGAACTGAGAGGACTTTCATCAGAACTGTTACCTGAATTTAAAGAAAGTCAGCCGTTATTATTAGACACTTCTCATTTCTGCACGTGTAAATAAATAAATAAATAAATAAATATGGATTCAACTTTGAGACATAAATACATGAACAATAAATAACTAAAATAAAATAAACAAACAAATAAATGAATAAATATTTTGTTATAAAACGTAGCAATGTAGGTACATTTTTTTAATTTTTTTATTTAAAATAGCAAATTAAAAGCAAATAAGGTATATTCATTATTACTATTTATATTTATTATTATTATTAATCTTTCATTTTATAATTTATTTATTTATTTATTGTTTAAACGTAATATTGAAATAAAACTCACTTCTCTTACGCTGGTATGTAACGTTCGTTCCTCCTCCTCGTTTTATTATCAGGCGAGGAATGTCTTGAATAACTTGACAAGTATAAACTCCTGAATCATTAAAATCAGGGTGTTTTATCACTAATCTTGCACTGCTGTTGTTGTAGATTTCTGTGATTCTGTGCTTTTGGTCAGAGTGAATTCTCTGATTGTCTTTAATCCAGTTCACTTTTAGTCCCGTGTTGTTGATGTTCCAGCTGCAGTTGATCTGAATTTCAACTTCTTCCATCAGCGTGATTGTGTGCGGAGTCTGAGTCACGGAAAAACCATCGCTGGAACCTGGAGGAACGAATCAACAATGTTTAGATTACAGCAAAATACAATCAAAAATCAAAATAAAGAATATCGAGTAAAACTGAAACACAAAAGTACTATAGATTATAAAACTACACTATTTAGATTTTTATACAGATGAGGGGTTAAACTTATAGGGATAAATAAATGATGCAAAAATTTGTTTGCGTACACACACACACACACACACACACACACACACACACACACACACACACACACACACACACACACACAAATTTTCCAAACTGCGAATTGGTGGTTGACTTTGTATATATATATATATATATATATATATATATATATATATATATATATATATATATATATATATATATACATGTACAGGAATCCGCATTGGGACCGAATGTTCAGGAACGCTAGGTATAACATTTTAAACTCTGTTTTCAATAACAAATTTTATCAAAATTTTAAAACACATTATTATATTATTCATTTGAAGTGATAAATACAGCATTTATGTCCATTACATTACATTTTCTTTTGAGTGCATCAAAAAGGAACCAACTTACTGGTGTAATGTCTGTCTGTCTGTCTGTCTGTCTGTCTGTCTGTCTGTCTGTAGGTCTATCTATCTATCTATCTATCTATCTATCTATCTATCTATCTATCTATCTATCTATCTATCTATCTATCTATCTATCTATCTATCTATCTATCTATCTATATCTGCGCTATTTCTATTGAATTAAACTGAATTCCGCCTCAACGCAAACAAACCAATCGAAATAATAAAAGTGATTCTATACCATTCAGTAAATAACTGCATACTATTGTTACTATTAGTAATAATAATAATAATAATATTTCTCTCTGCAGAATTTTGTTATACAATAAAATGTACCTAAAGTTTCATTACATTTCATAGTAATCCATAATGCATTTATTGTCTATTTGTATATTTGAATATTTATAGATTTATTTATATGTTGCAATTTGCACTTCGAGTGAGATGCTAACTGCAGTTCATCGGCCCTGTACTCTGCACAATGACAAAGTTTAATCGAATCTAATTTCTACAAATCTCACGTACACACACACACACACACACACACCATACACACACACACACACACACACACGCTTTCATGACTCTCCGTCTGTCAACCCGCTCCTGTTATTTATTCTCCATTTCCCAACTGTGTTTTGTATTTTATTACACATCATTTTCTTTAGAATATAAATTTATTAACTTTGTTTACATTTTAATTCAAGTGTAAGTTATTTGTATAACACTTTTAACACTGGACACGGTCCCAAAGCTGCTCTACACAAATATATCAATTGTGATAATAAATGTTAAGTTTATGAATGGCAATAAGTTTATTCCTAATAAATAATCCAGTGTTTTACAGGGGCAGAGAAAAACTCCCTGAGACTTCATGATCTAGAAAGCGTGAGAGGAACCAAAAGAGAACTCATCCTCGTCCTCGTCCTCATGTTCACAAACGAATGTTTATTCATCGTTCATCGCTCACCTGAATATAAATAACTGTTTATGGGCAGTTTAGTGCTGATCTTCTGTAGCAGATGTATGTATGTATTTATTTATTGGTCATTTCTTTTTTTTTTTTGAGCTTGTTTTTGACATGTAAGGAAGCTTTAGAAAGTGTGTAGCACATGGATTAGTGTAAATTTAGCAAACTACGAGTCTGGATTTAAAAATAAATAAATAAATCAAATATAAAAAAATCTCATAAATAAATAATCAGATTTAAACTTTGTGTTGATTGTATTAAAACCGAAAGTGTGGACACACACACACTCTCTCTCTCTCTCTCTCTCTCTCTCTCTCTCTCTCTCTCTCACACACACACACACACACACACACACACACTACATGAAGATTATCTTGATTGTATCATGGTGATAAAGCAGGAGGTCTGTGTGTAAAAGTTTTTAGTTATTGATACTCAGAGTTTTGTATGTTCTTCAGTAATGTTGTGTTTTACAGCATACACACACGCACACACACACACACACACACACACACACACACACACACCTCACACCATAAATCTTATGCAGATAGTTGTGTATAATTCTGTGTGTGTGTGTGTGTGTGTGTGTGTGTGTGTGTGTGTGTGTGTGTGTGTGTGTGTGTGTTTCAGACTCACCCCAGGAACACAAACAGGAAGCCAGAAGCCCACAGAGCGTAATGCAGAGACGCTGCATCTCTGAAAGTCCATCATACACTGAACACTGAGCTACTGTTAAACCTCAGGCCATCACTCACACACACACACACACACACACACACACACACACACACATACACACACACATATACATGCGTACACAGACGTATACATGCGTACACACATGTGCTACCACCCAATTTTCCACACCCACTGCAGAACTGCAGAACGCACACACACACACACACACACACACACACACACACACACACACACACACACAAACACACACACACACACACACACACACACACACACACACACATTGACGCACACTGACACACACACACACAGAACTCTAAAAAAGCAGCTCTAAAAACCTAATAAGACAAAAGAACGCATGTGTAAATCATTTTTCAGGTTTTTATATGAAAACATGACTCTATTTCTTACACTGCTGCATGCGAGCCGACGCCTTCAGCCCTCAACAATTCCACAGACACCTTCAATGAATCCACAAACAGGAAGTGAAACAGTGGGTGAGTAAAGAGAAACAGGTCAGGTGATCATCCACCAGGCAGGGTGAGGAACGTGGATGGGGAATCCAGAACAGAATATCAGAAGGTGGTGAGAACATTGAGGTTTGGTGACTTCGCGGTGAGAGTAGAACCCAGAGCATTATTTTATATATAGTGCATGGGAGGTGAGTGCACGGATCGAGGACCGTTGGAGAGAACAGGACATCAAGGACGACATGGTCATGAACATTACACTTACCCAACATCTACCATGGTATCTAATTATCACAAATATATAAAATGAGAGGGAGGGCAGTGGAGGGTGCGGTTACAGGAAAAAGAGGTGGAGAAGGTGGAGGAGTTCAGGTATCTGGGGTCAACAGTGCAAAGTAATGGAGAGTGTGTTAGAGAAGTGAAGAAAAAACTGAAGGCAGGGTGGAGTGGGTGGAGAAGAGTGATAGCAGGAGTGATTTGTGATAGAAGAGTATCTGGGGGAGTGAAAGGGAAAGTTTATAGGACTGTGGTGAGACCTGAGATGTTGTATGGATTAGAGACAGTGGCATTGAGTAAAAGACAGGAGGTGGAGCAGGAGGTAGCAGAGCTGAAGATGTTAAGGTTTTCGTTGGGAGTGATGACGATGGACAGGATTAGAAATGAGTTTATTAGAGGGACAGCGCATGTTGGACGTTTTGGTGACAAGGTGAGGGAGGTGAGATTGAGATGGTTTGGACATGTGCAGAGGAGGGACATGAGTTATATTGGTAGAAGAATGCTGAGAAAAAGAGGAAGACTAAGGAGGAGGTTTATGGATGTGGTGAGGGAAGACATGCAGGTAGTTGGTGTAAAAGAGGTAGATGTAGAGGACAGGGTGGTATGGAGACGGATGATCAGCTGTGGCGCCCCCTAATGGGAGCAGCCGAAAGAAGAAGACTCTTGCCACCCTGCCTGCTCTGGTTTTTGTTCCCGTACCTGTTCTGGATCCTGACCACTGCTCTGCTCTGGTTTTGATTTTGTACTTGTCGGCTCTTAGATTTTTTTGAACTGTTTGTTGGACTTCGTTTTTTTGCCTTTGCCCCTTTGCTCTGCTTGCTATTTCATTAAAGCCTGTTTTCTCCGTACCCCTGTCACATCCTGCATTTGGCTCCTCCCATCCAGTCTCCACTCACCTGCTTTTCTGACAGAATAATCTGGCCTTGCATCGTGTCCCGTCTTTTCCTGACAGAATAATCGGCCAAAAATGGACCCCAGGGATACAATAAAGCGTTGGGTTTGCTCCGCCACAAACCAGCAATTCAGAAACCCAACCAAAACAGTGGATATTTTAAAGCTCAGCCCCCAGCAGAAACCTGAGTATTTTCGGGTGCATCACAAACAGGCTATGCCTCCGGCCCTGAGATCTGCTGGGGGGCTGCCCAACCTCAGCCTTCCTGCCTGGCTGGGGACGTCGCCCCGCTCCTCTAACCTGCCGAGATCACCGCTATGCCTGTCTGCCCTGGCAAGCATGTCCCCAAGCCTTTCCAGAGTCCCTCAGAGGGACAGAAATACATAAACAAAAACAAATTAGTAAATATTAGAATGAAATGCATAAAAAAAAACATCCATAAGTAAATATTTAATTTTTACAATAAATAAATAAATAAATTCCATAAACAAGTAAACAAACAAGAACAAACAAGCAAATAAACCAATAATGAACAGAAACTTGTTAAAAACATGAACAAGTAAACAAAGAAATTTTTTTTATAAACAAGTAAACAAACAAACAAACAAATAAGAAAAGTAATAAATCAATTGGAAATACAAGAACAAACAATTGAATTAAACATGTAAACAAACAAATAAATAGGCCAAAATGTATTGCAGAAAAATTATTACAGCGTTTAAGCTAATTTAATGGCACATTGTCTTTTACTTTCACTTAAAAAAAAAACACTTTATTCAGGTCTTTATATGAACGGAGGAACGTTAGGAAGACCGTTTGGAGGAAAGTTATCTCGTTTTTACTGTGTACCACTGTGTATAGTAGAAATGACAATAAAAGCCCTTGACTTGACTAATAAACATGACTCTATTTCTCACACTGCTGCATGCGAGCCGACGCCTTCAGCCCTCAACAAATACACAGACGCCTTCAATGAATCCACAAACACGAAGTGAAACAGCTGGTGAGTAAAGAGAAACAGGTCAGGTGATCATCCACCAGGCAGGGTGAGAAACGTGGATGGGGAATCCAGAACAGAATATCAGAAGGTGGTGAGAACATTGAGGTTTGGTGACTTCACAGTGAGAGTAGAACCCAGAGCATCATTTTATATATAGTGCATGGGCATGAACATTACACCTACCCAACATATACCATGGTATCTAACAGTCTTTTAAACCTCCCATTTCACTCTTTTATATACTCGTTTATCTTCTCCACCTGCTCTACTCTGCTCCTGTCCCTTTCTTCTGCTCTGGATGGAGTTAGGCTGGTTCCAACCTCAACATCCTAAAGATCCATGAAGTTCCTTAACAACTCAAGAACTTTGAGGATGGATTTGGACTGGAATTAATATCACCAGTCTGCTACACAGGTTCAGGACCATGAACAGTTCCTCCAAATTTAAAATCTTCAAACAAAACTGCACTAAAAATACATGAAATATCAAAAAATATCAAAACATTTAATTTCATTCATTAATTTAAACACAACAAGAATAAACAAATAAATAAACATTCATTATGTGTAGAACAGAATCTCAGGGTTTCCTGTCCAAATCCTGCAGATGATTCCAGACCTACATGCAATCTTTTTTTTATTTTTTTACTTGTTTTTTGTATTCATCCCTCGCTTCTACTTCTCTTTCTTATTTTCCATTTCCATTAATTTCCCTGTCTATTCTTTCTTGTATTACTTCTTTATTCCTCTCTTCTCACTTCCTATCTTTCTCCTTCAATTTCTCTTTTGTTTTGTATTTCTTCATCCCTTTATTCCATTTCTCTTTCTTACTCACCATCATGACTTCACTTTCTTGTCTTCTTTCTTTATCCATCTCTTCTCTTTCTTTTTGTTCTTGTCCTATTTGTTCATCCTTTCCTTCGATTTTGTTTTATTTTCCTGTTCATTCTTTCCATATCTCCACTATTCTTTCTTTTCTTATTTCTTTATCCCTCTCTTTCACTACTCTTCTTTTCCGATTTATTCATCCTCTCTTCCATTCTTTTTCTTCATCTGTTGGTTCATTCACCATCATGACTTCACTTTCTTGTCTTTTTCTTTATTCTTCCACTTATCTTTTATACTCTGATTGTGCATCCCTCTCTTTCACTTCTCCTCTTTTCCTATTTATTCATCCCTTTCTTGCTTTTCTCTTTTAACTCTGATTGTTCATCCTCTCTTCCACTTTTCTTTCTTTTCTTGTTAATTCTTTCACGATCCCTTTACTTTGCCTTTCCTTATTTATTTATCCCTCACTTCTATTTCTCTTTCTTCATCTATTTGTTCATTCACCATCATGACCTCGCTTTCTTCTCCTCTTTGTCCCAAATGTTCATCCCTCTCTCCCACCTCTCCTCCTTTTCCTGATAGTTCATCCCTCTCTCCACTTCTACTCTTTTCCTGATTGTTCATCCCTCTCTTCCAACTCTCCTCCTTTTCCTGATTGTTCATCCCTCTCTCCCACTTCTACTCTTTTCCTGATTGTTCATCCCTCTCTTCCAACTCTCCTCCTTTTCCTGATTGTTCATCCCTCTGTTCCATTTCAATTTCTTCTCCTGTGAATTCATTCACCATTTCCACCTCTCCTCTTTGTCTTATATGTTCATCACTCTCTCCCACCTCTCCTCGTTTTCCTGATTGTTCATCCTCTCTCCCACCTCTCCTCCTTTTCCTGATTGTTCATCCTCTCTCCCACCTCTCCTCTTTTTTCTGATTGTTCATTCCACTCTTCCATTTTAATTTCTTCTCCCATTACTTCATTCACCATCTCCACTTCTCTTTGTTGTGTTTGTTCATCCCTCTCTTCCACTCGTTCTGCTCCCGGTTCTTCGTTCTCCTCCTCTATAACTAAAGTTTGCTCTTCATCCCTCCGAGTTCCTTATAAACACAAACACAGCAGATGATCAGATATTTCTTCTCATGATCATTACATCCCCATGATTTTTTTATCCATTAATTGCTACCTTCTCACCTGCTCTTTGCTCGTTCTTCTTTCTATCGTATCGGTTGAGAAAACACACAGCCAGCAGTAATGTGATGAAGGGAATGCTTCGGATCGCAAAAATACCCGGCCCGTGCCCCTCAGCAGCCCCTGGTATAACCCCAGAGAGGAACCTGATCATTTCATCAAGTACAGTTTCACACTTTATCCCATGTCCTGCATGTATTCAAAGTTTAATTCAGAGTTGTATTAAAATCTCACCGTATGGTTAAAAGATTGTGGACACCTGACCATAAGATTGCTATGTGCTTCTTTTCGAACATCCCATTCTACATTTAGTCTCCATTTTCTCTTATAATAAACTTCACTCTTCTGGGAAGATGTTCCACTAGATTTTGTGGAGATTGTGTAAGATTCATGAATCTACAAGGGTGTTAGTAAAGTCAGGTACTGATGTAGGTGTAGGTGAGGAGTTCTGGGGTGCAGTCAGCGTTCACATTCATTTATAGCTTTATGGGTTTATAACTCTATAGCAGGAGAACTTCAACTCCAACCCACGGAAAGCAGATCTTCATGAAGCTGGATTTGTACACAGAAGCATCGTCATGCTGGAACAGATGTCCTGTTAAAAGATGTGCCTCCAACTTTGAGGAAACAGTTTGAAGTAGAACCACATAGGAGTGGAAAATTCAGGTGTCCCAATACTTTGGACTATAAAGCTTTGAAAAATGGATTCCCCAAAAAGCTAAACATTCATTAAATAATGATTATATTATAGTAGTATAAACGAAGGCTTGGTTAAAATCACAGAAACAAAATCACACAGAGTGTATAGTTCACAGCAATTCTGTAAATGAAAGTCTACTGAAAGAGAAAAAGTGCTTGTATGTGATCTGAGAATATTAATATTCCTTCCATTAAATACATGATAGTAAAAAAGTAAACAAAAATATAATTATAGTAATAGTATAGTTATAGTGTAATATAATATAGTATAGTTATAGTATTGTATATTATAGTATTGTTATAGTAATAGTTATAGTATAATATAGTATGGATAGAACACTGAAGATGGGTAGTGGACGGGTCTTTCAGCGTAACAGTGCTGAAACATATGGCCAAGGCAACAATCTGATGGTCTTGTAGCCTGTTCCAGCCTTGTGCAGGTCTACAATTTTGTCCTTGACGTTGTTTGACAGATCTTTGGTCTTTCTCATGGTGGTGGAGAGGTTTAAATGGAAGAGGTTGATTCTGTGACTGGTGTCTTTTATACACATAATGAGTTGATATTAGAAGGAACAGGTCTAATTTGAGTGTGTGGGAGTCAGAATTCTTGCTGGTTGAAACGGGAACAAATACTTATTTCATTTGAAGAAATACAAATTAATTTATATATAATATTCTGGATAATTTTGAATAATATTTTTTATATTCTGTCTCTCTGTTAAAATAAACCGAGATAAAAAGTCTAGACTGTTCATTCCTCTGTAAGGGGGTAAATTTACAAAATCGGCAGGGGATCGAATAATTATTTACCCCACTGTAGTACTATATAATACTATACTAATGCTTTCAATACTTAATAATATATACACTACTCATATACTACATAATACTATACAAATATATAATACTATATTATACTATACAATAGATAGTATACATAGTAATATGCAAACATTGTACTATACTATACACTATAATAACATTATACTATACTATACTGTACTATACTAATATTATACTATATAATATACTATATTATCATACCATACCATACTACACTATACTATACTATACTATACTATACTATACTAATATTATACTATATTAATATCATACCATGTTATACTATACTATACTGTACTATACTAATATTATACTATATAATATACTATATTATCATACCATACCATACTACACTATACTATACTATACTATACTATACTATACTATATACTATACTATTATACTATACTATACTATACTAATATTATACTATATTAATATCATACCATGTTATACTATACTATACTGTACTATACTAATATTATACTATATAATATACTATATTATCATACCATACTATACTATACTATACTATATACTATACTATACTATACTATACTATACTATACTATACTATACTATACTATACTAATATTATACTATATTAATATCATACCATGTTATACTATACTATACTGTACTATACTGATATTATACTATATAATATACTATATTATCATACCATACTATACTATACTATACTATACTATACTATACTATACTATACTATACTATACTACTATACTATACAATACTAATATTATACTATAATATACTATATTAATATCATACCATGTTATACTATACTATACTGTACTATACTAATATTATCCTATATAATACTATACAAATATATAATACTATATAATACTACACAATAGATAGTATACATAGTAATATGCAAACATTGTTCTATACTATACACTATAATAACATTATACTATACTATACTATACTAAACTAATATTATACTTTGTAATATACTATATTAATACCATACTATACTGTACTATACAGTACTATACTATACTAGTATACAGTATACTAATATTATACTATATAATATATTATATTACTATACTATACTATACTATACTATACTATACTATACTGTACTATATTAATATCATACTTTTCCATACAATACATTATCCTAATATTATACTATATAATAATATACTATATTATACTACTATTTTACTCAATACTACACAACAGCACAGTGTAGGATTCTTAAGAGATAATTAAGGGGGTTAACATTTCACAAATGTTGTACTGTATGTAATCTAAGGGACACACATTGTTGTTCTACTTTCACAAAATATTATACTAAAACCAACGAGACACATCGCAGATACAGTCGTTTTTTTGTCTTACGTTTATGTTTATGTGGTGGCGCTGTAGGAACTAGTTTCTCTGCTGGTGTGGTAGAATCTGGTAAAAAAAAAAGATTATATTAAACATTTAATTAAACAACAACTGCACATATTATTGTATTAACACTATACTATTTATCTATAGGTACTTCATATTGGTAATATCTTGCTCATATGTTGCTTTACTAATAAAATTATACATCATGTTATTATTAGAAATATCAATGAATAAGAGTTTCTGCATCAGTGCAGAAGCGCCCCACTTGGCCTGTGTGTGCAACTGCTGCTTAAACTAAATCTTATAAGAATGCAATGGTGAGAGCCCACATGGGAAAATGTGAAATATTTGTGTTGTGGTTGTTCATTTTGTAACTAACAGAATGAGAAGTTTGCGAGAAGCTCACTCACGGCTTTTTTTCCTGTATGTAACGTTCGTTCCTCCTCCTCGTTTTATTATCAGGCGAGGAATGTCTTGAATAACTTGACAAGTATAAACTCCTGAATCATTAAAATCAGGGTGTTTTATCACTAATCTTGCACTTCTGTTGTTGTAGATTTCTGTGATTCTGTGCTTTTGGTCAGAGTGAATTCTCTGATTGTCTTTAATCCAGTTCACTTTTAGTCCCGTGTTGTTGATGTTCCAGCTGCAGTTGATCTGAATTTCAACTTCTTCCATCAGCGTGATTGTGTGTGGAGTCTGAGTCACGGAAAAACCATCGCTGGAACCTGTAAGAGAAGCATAAGGGGATCAAAATTATGGACCAAAATGTATTGTCATGAATACTAGAAACTGACCATAAAAGTAAATATTACAGTATTATATACTGATGTATATGTGTACAAGCTTGTATTGATGTGCTACTGAGGTGTTTACAGAAAAGCAAAAAAGTGTTAAACATGTTTTATATTTTTGATTCTTAAAATGTTTCTTTTGCCTCGTTGAAGCTTTGCGCACTCTTGACATTCTCTCAGTCTTGTGGTCGTTACCTGAAATGTTCTTCCCACAATCTTGAAGAGTTCCCAGAGGTGTTTAGTGCTCGTTGCCCTTTTTCTTTCATTCACTCTCAGGCTTTAGATGGGTTGATTGTGAAGTCCAGGTCATCTGATGCAGAACTCCATCACTCTCCTTCTTGGACCAATATCTTTTCCAGACCCTAGAGGTGTGTTTGGGTCGTTGTCCTTGAGGAAAACAAATGATGTTCCCACTAAGTGTAAAACCTGATGGACGGCACGTCGGTGCAGAATGTTGTGGTCGCCATGCTGGTTGAGTGTGTCTTCAATTTTAACTAAATCACCAACAATGTCAGCAGAAAAAGCACTTCCACCCATTCAGGAACCATTTGTTCCCCCTCTGTACATCTAACAGAACCAAACATCTTACATTTTATGTGCTTATGGATATTTGTGTTCATCAACCACAAGGGTGTTATAAAAGGCAGGTACTGATGTAGGTGAGGTTAGACCCTAACCCTAACCCACTGAAGGTCTTCAATCTCCAAAGCATGTAAACCAGATCGGCGGCTTTTTTTTTCTTCTTATACCCGCTTCTCTTCAGAATCCTGCCGAGGGCGCTGCTCCACTCCAGAGTACCGCTGAGGGTGCCGCTCTGCTCTAATTGTCGATATAGTTAAGGATGCGGATGTCCCGAAGTCTCAGAGGTACCAGAACACACTTTTTTGAAGGTGCGGGGTGATAGGGCAGGGCCAAAAGGAAGAAGTCGATACTGGTAAGCTTCGGCCCTAAAAGCGAACCTCACAAACTTCCTGTTAAAAACAAAGGATGGATACATGAAAGTGGGGATCCTTTAGATCTACCATGACAAACATGTCCTCGGATCTGATTTGAGCCAAAACCTGCTTGAGGGTCAGCATCCTGAACCTGATTCTCATGAGTGAGTGGTTCAGCTGACGTAGATCTAAAATAGGATGCAACCCACCATCCTTTTTGGGAACATAAGTACTGGCTGTAGAACCCAGACTCTCGTTCTGATAGAGGAACCACCCCGATGGCCTTCTTTTTTTCTCTTGTGCCTTGATCAGAGCCTGCTCAGTTCCCACAGAACCCACCAGGTCTCTTTAGTGGCTTTGAGAGCTAGGTCTGCTGTTCGGGGGAGCTCAAGGAATTGGCTGCCTGGGCACCTCCCACATCCAGCTCATGCAGCAGGTCAGCCTGCTGAGGCATAAGCCTTACCCATGAGTGCTGAGGTATTACACAGGGGCTTTGTGGGTAATGTTGGGGTCCTCGGGGAGGAGGCGATCCTGGGGGAGAGATAGCTCGCAAGTGTCCAGGTCATGGGTGAAGCTTTTTGGAATGTCCCTTCAGCCCCTTTTCAACACTGTACTTATACATCATGGGGCAGAAAGTACACAGAAAGTACACAGGTATGGAGCGATGCCACAGGTCTTTAAAAAAGCTTCGTCCATGACCTGGACACTTCATTGTGCAGGTCAGGAACAAACAGAAGACCCAGATGTGGAGGTTGTGACACCGGTGTCAGAAAGCACTCATCCAGCTTACTGGATGGAATGACTTTCTGCTCATGGGCCGGCCAAGTTATGTAGCTTGGCTACTGCACGGGTCACAACCTTTAAAAGTGCTTACAAGAACTATGAGGAGTGCTCTCCGGGAGCGAAGCATGTGCAAAGAAATGCAAGCAAAATGTGAAGAGAATCTGCGCCTAATGTGCTCCGCCCCAACTTCATAGCTCCTTAAAGGAAGAGAGGCGGAGCTAATGCTCTCGTTGCAGGGGGAAGAAACCGGTGAAAAGCGGACTTCCGAGCCTGTAAGCGAGTGCTGGGTTGAGCAGGAGAGGTTGGAGAAAGGGACAAGCCCGTCTGGAAAACCCTCTGCAATGTCCATTTGCGAACCACAGGAACTGGCGTGCTGCTACGCCTTAGCAAGAGCGGGGCGAGAACTGCGAGGAGCGCGAGTACTCTAATTGGAAGAGATCTTGGGAGCAGTGTGATCGCATTGGCATGTGAGCGCAGTTTTTTACAAACAATAGACAAACAATTCAACATTAAATTGAACAAACAGAAGCTGGCGCCAGCTTCACTCCCTTCACTTATACTTCCTGATCGTGACGTCTCCCCGCCGGTGACAGCCCGTGTCCAATTTTGACTAATTACACACATCATTCAGAGCGTGGACAATGCAGTAGTGTTCCCAAAGAATTGTGATGCAGCCTGAGTTCCGGAAAGGGAACACAATTTTAGAAGCGCTCCATGAGGTGACATAAGAAGAAACCTTAAGAGGAACCTGACTCTAATCTCCTACATAACTGTGTACTACAGCTAAAAAGTGTTACCTGTATTTAAAAAAAATGCTTAATTAAATACATCTACATTTCACTCATAAAAGCCATTTTCAGTGTTTCCGTGAGATTCCCCGGCAATTCTGCTGTGTGTAGGTTACTCATGTAAGCCAACATCAGGATTTCTACATAAATCTGTTCCTAATCAGCTTTAATAAACAATGCCCACAGTGGGTCATGTTTATTGATGATGAAATATTAAATAATGAATTATTATAATTCATTATTATGAAGGGTGCCAATAAATATAGAGCTAGCTGCCCCAAGTGCGAAGCAAAAACACTTTATAAAAGAAAAATATCAAAATGATCATAATAATAATTACAATCAAAATATAAATAATATAGTAAAAAAATTATAATTGTCTAGCTTACAAAATGTTATAATTTCATTTTGTTTTAAAAAAGAAAATACTAAAATAAAAAAAACAAAAAAAACTAATTTTAATACAAAAAAAACAAACCATGAATAGTTTTATATATAAATATATCAAATATACAAAACCTTAATTTATGTAATTAAATTAGCATACGTTAGAATACATAACATTTAAATATTTTAGGTTTTCAGAACGAGCCACGGCACATCGCATAGTTCACTGCGGTCGGATTACTGCATCCCCAGCAAAATAAATAAATAAAAAGAAAAAAAGAACAATAAATAAAACAATTGAAATGACATATAATGCTATAAAGAAACATTGTGGTATTACTGATAGTACTAATACATAATTATTATTATCATCATATACTTTATAATATAATATAATGTCAAGAATTGGGAGGATACGTAATTACATCATAATAATAATAATAATAATAATAATAATAATAATAATAATAATAATAATTATAATAAAAATTATATAAAATTAATCCAATATAGACCAGTGATTTTCTTACTCAGTTCTTGACTGACTATTATCATCTAATTGTAAATTTTGCTTATGATGAATTTAGATATATAATTTCGAATATATAATATAAACAGTTGGCATTCCAGCCACATACTGATCATATTCATCTTTACATTTATTTCAGTAGAATTGTTTTTTTACCAGAAAGTATTGCATATCTTCACTTTCCCGTACTTGACTATGGTGATATATTATAGAGCGTCGATCATTTTTCAGACACTCTTAAACTCACGCTGCTGCTGCTTTATTCATAAATCTATGTGTTTTGTTACAACTGTTTTCAGTCCATCGTTTCTGTAGACACGGGACATTATAACCTTCGTAGAGGACGTTATTTAATTTGTCGTCCCTGTTGAACGTTGAGCGACTAACAGGTCCACCACTGTGCTCCTTCACCGGTCCAATTTACGGCACTTATATAGAACTTTAAGTTCAGCCATAAGTGAAGCTGCTCGATTGTTTCTATGTATTTATGTATACACTCGTTTAATCGCTGTTGTGTCTCTCGGCCAGCTCGTAAAAACTTCATTTTCATTTATTTCTAAATGAACAACGGTCGCGATGCATTTAGAATCGAATTACAAGGAAAATAATCGAAGCCATGTCAGATGGTGATCTTATGGTATATTGTGTATCGCACGTTGTGTATCGTTCTCAGACTCACCAAAAACACAGGAAACAAAAAGGCCCCCAAGCAGAACGAAGAGATGCTGCATGTTCGACAGCCAGTCACACTCTGATATCAGACAGGGTTATGGTTTTATCTGACACAAACCATCAAATACACACACACACACACTCACAAACACACACACATGCAACACTTCTTACACCTCACAGACCAGTTAAACGATAGATATTATGAAAACTTACACTTGTTCACACCCTGGGCCTCCAGCTTACCACAAAACAGTTTTTGTTCCTGTTTGTCAGACATGGTGGAAACCATTCTGTTTAAGTACACACAGCTGTTAATTCAGCCTTGAATTTATTTTATGTACAACCAAAAATTAAGATTTGTATCCTAAAGACACAGAAAGAAACATTCACAGCATTTGCCAGACACTGTTATCCAGAGTGACTTATTTTCGAGCAATTGAGGGTTAAGAGCCATGCACAAGGGTCCAGCAGTGGCAGCTTGGCCCAGCAGATGTTGGACTTCTGCACAGAAGATCATGAATTCAAATCCCACCACCATTGAGCTCCCATTGTTGGGCCCTTGATCAAGGCCCTTAACCCTCAACAACTCAGTTGTAAGTCGCTCTGGATAAAGGCACATTTAAATATGAGTTTGGTGGTGCTGGGATTTGAACTTGTGAACTTCTGATCCAGAGTGCAATGCCATAACCACTGGGCTTCCACATACTTAAAAGTTCTACTGGATGCACACTGACCTGATACTAATACAGCAGTGAAGACATTTACATCACATTTATTTTCTGCATTTATACAGAAAAAATTAACTTCCCTCGTTTTCTACAGCTGAGCAGATGATGGATGAAGGCCGTGTTCAGCAGTGGCACATTGGAAGTGCTGGTTTGTAACCTTCTGATTAGAAGTCCAGTGTCCATTGAGTTATCAAGACAAGAGAAGGTAGAAGGAGGTGAGACGACAAACAACACGTTCAAGACTTAATTTACAATTATTTTATTAACACAACTTGAGCAACTCCTGCTAAAGAACCCAGAGGGGCAACTTAGTTTTGCAGGGATTTGAACTAACATCCCTACTATCAGAAAGCCAACATCTTAACCACCAAGTTACCCCATTCCACTTCAATAAAGGTGCAAGGAACATTCAAGAGGCCCTATACAGGTACAGCCCCAGGCTGAAAGTAAAGTGGTACCACTGCGCTTTCAACCCGAGACCTCTGTCTCTAAAGAGTGTTGCACTGGAGTTTGGGTTGCTGGGGCACTGGGATGGATGACTCTTTAAGGGGACTATGTAACACTGCAACCAGGTGCAAAGGAGACCTCTTTGGGGTGCATTTCTTTTGTTTTCTAATGCCTCGTTTCTGGCTTTCCTTCAGATTGAGGGTCTTGGTTTTAAATAATCATTCTTTCTAGCATTCCAGCAGTGGGAGATCAGTGGTTAAGATGTTGATCAGAAGGTTGTGATTAGAAACTTCAGTTTGACTTGCTTCTGCTGGGCCCCTGAGCAAGGCCCTTCACCCTCAACTGCTCTATTATTGCAGAACATTGTACGATTTCACAACAATCTGCTAATCACAAAGTCTTGTTTGCACTTGTCCATTTGCGTTTTTTTTTTCTCATCCTGTTAACTCGTTCACCACTTCCAATTCTCGTCCATGTCCTGTTTGTTCAGTCATCTCTTTCACATCCTTGTCCTCCGCCATTACTTCAATCTCATTTTCCAAACTTCTTTCATCTCCTAGTTCTTTATTCTTTTCGTCTTCTTTTCTTTCCTGTCCAGCTGGTTGCTCTTTTGGTTCATTCTCCTCCTCCTCCTCCTCCTCCTCCTCCTCCATGATGACCTCTTGCGTTTGTGCAGTTCGTGGACCTAATAAACACACAGCAGGTTGTCAGGTGTCTGAAAAAATCTTATTATCATGTGTAGTCCACCAGGATCAAAGTTTAAATATGTTTACAATCAAATTATCAAATTGGTGTAAATGATAGAACAGAACAGAACAGATTTTAGCTTGTAGGTGGTATTAAAAAGATTTTGTAACATGCCAACAGATGGCAGCACAAGGCTGCACGCACATTCGCATGGAGCACCGGCATTCATAATTTAGTGTGCCAAAAGACGTTGTCCTGTGACCTCCTCCCCACAAGAAACAACACGATCTCACTTCCACACCCACCCTACTCGACAGATTTGTCTCCTGCGGACTTCGCCTAGCTCGGCGTTGTGACATTGTTGCGATTCAGTTCGAAAAGAAGACTTCAAGGTCATGTTCCTAGAGCAGCGGGACATACTGTATCTCGCTTTACTTGAATAATTTCTCTCTGACACTATTATATGGTTGAGTTTCTTTCACCAGCAGGTTATAGCAAGCTCCATCGGTCTAAAAGAGAGCTTTAACGCTAAAGCGATGCTAGCATAACTTTGTTAACTCATCTGCTTTCTTTGTTAGAGTTTTTATGGGGTTTTTTGGTACAAACTTACCTGCTCTCGAAACTTTATTCGTCTCTTTCCTGCTAAGAATGCACACGGCTAGCAGCAAAGTGACGAAGGGAACGCATCGGATTGCAAAAATGATGGGTTCGTTGTTATAGACTTCTTCAGAGGGCCCTGAAACTGGAAAGCTTTTGTCATTGAGTAGATTATGAGTACAAAACCAACAAAAGGAAGTTAGCATCAAAGCAGACAAGGAAGGAGATAAGCATGAAAGTGGTACGTGACGCAACAACAAGGGCATGGTGCAGTGAACAGAAAAGTACACAGAGGTGGTAGTTTGCAAGCCGGTAAAGGTTAGTCCATGTTCAGTACGGAGGAAGGGATGTGGGTGTGAAGTGCATGTGGGTAATGGAGGATGTGGCATCAGCACCGAATCACTGAGAACCGAGAAACATATACGACACGATGGTACACGATCAACGATAAGCACTTACATAATACACTGGGTGGGGCAGTAGAAGCTGGTTTAGTGGTAGTAGAAGGTTCTGTTTGAAACAACAAGGAAATCAAATGAACATGTACTCACCCACTTTTCCTTCGACTCGCAGTTAACTGGGTTAGTCTGGCTCTAAAATTCTATCCATACAAATATATGAACATCATAGAACTATAGAAACTACACACACTTACATTACGCCTCGGTAAGCGCAAGCGATGAAACTCTGCTAAAACATAACCCTAGATCCCTATAGACACCACAATACTATAGTATAGCACTATAGACACCACGACTGTAGATGAAACTTACTCTCAGTACTCGGTGAGGGAGTGGGAACTGCTCCGGTTGTAGAAACAGGCTCTGGTTAAAATGATAGAAGACAATATTTCCTTATGCTTCTTTACCATACTTACAGATATTTACTGTACCTCTCTAGACACTAAAGTCTAGCTGTTGGCTATATAGTGTATGTTTAAAGCGATTAAAGAAACCGAACTAACCGGGTTTCGCTGATACGTGACGTTTGTCCCTGCTCCCTTATTCTTCAACAGCCTCGGGATGTCTTGTGTCACCTCACAGGTATAAAAGCCTGCGTCTCTTTCATCGGCGTCGTTCATCAAGAACGTCGCGTTGCTTTCGCCGGACTCCGTGTGAACGAGTTTGTCCATACGGTTAAACGAAACCTCGCGGCCTTCTTTATACCATTTTACCTTCACGTTTGTGATGCTGACGTTCCAGCTGCAGGTGATACGGACCTGTTCTCCTTCAGTCACCGTGAGCGTAGACGGAAACTGACTCACGACAAAGGAATCGCCGGAAGCTGGAAATCGGAATATGATCAGAAAGACTGACAATCTGATGAGTTCAAAGGTTTCAGTGAGGTGTGGAGTTGATTATTGCATGGACCAGGCAGAAACTAAGGATGAATGCAGCACGGTTTCTAGGCATTATTAGGTGGTCGCCTAGGGTGCAACCAGCTGGAGGCGCCAATGAGTTCCTTCTGCCCCGTTGCCACCCCCACCCTCTCCCATTTAAATGACTTACCTGTTTTTGTGCTTAAGTTTAATATACAGCATATTGTTCACATTCATGAATTCTGGCAATTTTGCAATAACAATGCGTTTTAACATTTTTTTTTTTAAAGCATGCAAAAGTACACACATCTATTACTTAAGTAGAAGTACAGATACTCATGTTTTAAAATAATCTGGTAAAAGTTGAAGTGCAGATTAAACTTTTTTACTCAAGTGAAAGTAAAGAAGTCTTGGCTCTGACATGTACTTAAGTAAAAAGTAGTTTGTGTCGCCATTATGATGAAAAAACCCACAAAAAGCCACCTAGAGCGTAAATTGTGTAAAACATGGCGGATTTGGTGTTTGATTTGAGACTTGGCGCATAAATAAAACAAAAGTTTACTGAATAAAAATATTTTTATCTAGAGTTTATTTATTTATTTTATATCTAAGGTATAAAAAGATAGAAGAAAGGATGTCGTGGATAAATGTGTTTTTTTCCGAAGGTTTTAATTTCGCCTTTTTATAATTTTGACAGCCAAATATATATATATATATATATATATATATATATATATATATATTAATACAAAACAAATTGTAGTGAATGTATCCAGGCTGAAGATTCACATATAGAACACAAGCAGAGAAAAGATGATGATGATCAGGAATGTGTCTGTTTTCAGTCATGTTCTCATCACTGACTCCCTCTGTCTCATCCACATTAACCCCAAACTTCTTACTGTCTTCTGCCTGCTGATTCTTCTCTTCGTAAAGAGTGAGAGTCAGGACTTTATACAGCAGCGGAGTGAAAAAGACGCGCAGTAACAGGAAATCAGTTGTTCGGCTGAAATCGGCGCGCAGTGAAAATAAAATAATATTTCATCAAATCAGTGGATTAAAACTAAAGTAACGAGGCTGTTTTGAAAATGTAAGAAGTAAAAAGTACAGATATTTGTGTAACAATGTAATGAGTAGAAGTAAAAAGTTAGAAAAATAAATAGTGGAGTAAAATACTGATACCAGAAAAATCTCCTGAAGTACAGTAACGAAGTATTTGTACTCTTTACTTCCCACCTCTGCTTTTAACCAAGACTCACTCATCATCTTGATTTAATCTGAACATTTAGATTAAATATAGAAACTATAGTCATGGTTCAACAGACAAGTTTCATCTTCTTTGAAATATGCCTTGGTCATGATATACGGTATATCGCCTGTGGAAAGTGTGGAAACGGAGAGGGTCTTACGTTTTTTTTTAAAAACATGTGAGCTCCTTTGGTTGAGCATGTGGATTAGCATAGATTTACACCATCATGTGCAGAGTTAAGTCATGCATTAACAGCTTTTGTTAATGGCTCCGCCCTCCCACCACAATGCTCCTCCCCCAAACCATACAAATTCGCATCCTTCCATAAAAAAGGTTGAACACATTTAAAAATCATTGCAAAATTGCCTGAATGCAAGTATGTAAAAAATACTATATAATAAACTTTAGCAGATAAACAGGTAAGTCATTTAAATGGGAGAGGGCGGCTCACTGACGCCCCCAGCTGGTTGTGCCCTTCTATACCTAGAAACGGTGCTGCTTGTGCAAATCATAAAAAGCTATTTTTCGTCGCGTTGAACAAATTGCGAACGCTTTGGTACATTCATGTAACTGATTGTGTACAAGTGTCTACTGTTTCCCTCATAATCGGGTGTTTATGTTAATGACGATCGAAATATATTATACTGATTCTCACCTGAATCGTTTTAACATCCAAAACATCTCAGCATCATTTCATTATAAATCATAAACCAGTTGCCAAAATCTGCTTCAATGACCTCTAAAACAGGTCAAAGGTGAATCTCGTGAACCTTCAAGTCAAGTCAAATCAAGTCAAGTGGCTTTTATTGTCATTTCTACTATACACAGTGGTACACAGTACACAGTAAAAATGAGACAACATTCCTCCAGAACTAGATTCTAGATTTAGGAGGTATTAACCAGGACCCACTCATAATGGTGGACACACCTCGATTTAATCTGAACATTTAGATTAAATATAGAAACTATAGTTATTGTTTAACGGGAAAGTTTTGGATGATAACCTCATCTCCACTGAAATATGCCTTGGTCATGATGAAAATTTTGTGAAAACATTTCGACACAACACGGAATCACAATTTCTGAAAAACCAGGAAACGAACGATCGTCAGTACCGTACAGTAGAAGTGTGAATCCTGTCTGATCATTTGTGCTGCTAAAATTCATAGATATCAAACAGAAGAAATTCAACCTCGTGCATTTGCATTGATCGTATCCAATTCCCCGTCGTTTACACCAGGAAACACTGAAACGTCCGAGACACTGTGACGATGACAAAAGGACTTCCGAAGGCGATGAGATGTACAAAAATACCTACTTTTGAGAGATGAATGAAGGATTTTGGGAGAAAAATTCAGGCTTTTGCGCTGTTTGTACGAACGGAGAGGTCTGAGAGATGCGCTCTGGTTTTCAGATATTAAAAGTGATACGAGAGAAGCTCCAAAGCAAAGTCATCATCAGGATAAACATGTCATATAGGGACCACTTGCTAACATTTACATTCACGATCTATTAAGCTTGTATGGGACAATGTCCACTGTTCAGGTGCATCACAAATAAACAGAACTAAAGACGGAGAAGAAAGTTCCTCCAAACTCTGAAGAATCAGTGCAAGTCTCTGTGCTTGGACCCCTGATAACATCTTACTTCTATTTTACAAACGACACATAAATATCTCATTTACTAAAAATAAATAATAATTATGAGGACCGGAAGATGCTGAATTCAGTGTGTAATCGCATGTTCTCGGACTTACCGCAGTAACAGGAAACGAAAAGCACCAAAACTAGGACACGGAGATGCTGCATGTTTGAGAGCCAATTACACTGTAATGCATGAGAACGGTGTTGTTTCTCCTCGTACGGACCACACACACACACACACACACACACACACACACACACACACACACACACACACACACTTCATCAAACAAAGGACCCCCAGATGCTATCTATTCCTTGAACAGTGCAGACGCCACAAAAACTCCCCATCCAGTGGAGACTTTAATCTTACTGCTAGCTATAAAACTCTCACTGAGTTTATTTTGAAGGTTTTAAGAATAAAAAACGATGCAGTAAAACTTTTTCCTTGCAAATTGAGCTCCATTACCATCAGATACATCATTCTAGAAATTGTACATTTCGAAGACATTATTTGAACGGTTATAACTGGTTTTAAAGTTGCCCAGTAAAAAAAAATGCTGACTCATCACACGTTCGTAATTCCAAATGTTTGTTTGATGTCAACGCCAACGCGTTTATTAGTAACTTAATAACATGTTATAAGAGGCCGCAGTATGAAGTCTGTACACTGTTTATAAACATTATACAGTCTGATTATTATTTTTTGGAACTTTATTTGTTCTTTAAAAATTTTTTTTTATTACAGTAAGTTGTTCCGTAGTTTGAACACGTTCTGGTGTTGAGTAAGTTTCACGCTGCGATCTTTTTAAGTGTTCTGCGTAACGTTAAGTAGCTCTGGGTCTGATCGCAAACTAGGAAAAGCTAACTGTTCGAGAAAAAACGAAGTAAAAAGTTAGTTCTAAGTTAATTAGACGAAACAACTGTTTGGTGGTATCACTGCATCACACTGCCAATGACAGCCTTCATCCTATATTCCATCCTGGTGCATCTCTATCCATCTACTCCACCCCCCTACACACACTCCTTCTTCCATTACTCCATGCTCCAGTTCTGCTGCTCACATATCTATTGCAGGAGCTTTAGGTGGTCCACAGGGGTCAGCATTGGGTCTCTGAATGTTCTGCACCTGAAGGTTCTGTATGCAGCGAGATGTGATGCTTTGTGTGTTCAGACTCCTCGCTTCCAGAGCCAGAGATCTTCTTCTGCCTTTTTAACATGGGTTATACTAGCATTCTGTCCATCCAGTCCATACAGTAACATCAGCATTTTCTCCACACCTCCACACCTGTAGTGCACAAGCTCCAAGAGATCCGTGTGGATTTAATAGGTTTTTTTTTATTCCACTGTTTCCACAGACTTTTGAAGAAAAGCTGGAGATCGTGAGGGAAACTATGATGAGCTATTTCATGAACTGTTTATTATTTTCCTTTTCTTTCTTATAGAAAAAAACACAATTTACAGTAAAACTGTGATGCAAAGAAGAAAATACAAAAAAATTTAAATAGATGATGATTACACACACACACACACACACACACACACACACACACACACACACACACACAGTCTTCTCACCCTCAGATCTCGCGAGAGTTCGACGTTCATCCTCTAGCCACTGTACCCTGCGCTCCGTGAACGCGCACGGAGAACCGAAGCGCGCTCACGCTCGCTCGCTCGCCGGTCTCGCGCTCCAGACCTGACACACAAGAATATACCATCCTCAAAATAATCATATAATAATAACAATAATAACATTAATAACAACAACAATAATAATAACAACGTCACCATGATGTCATTGGATCTGAACCTGCACGTGCTGACGAAGGAGCTGTCGGTGTATCTGGAGAACCAGGTTCGGGTCGGTGGATTCCTCGGCTCCGGGGTCGGACTGGCGCTCGCGCTCGGCTTCGGTGCCGCCTACGCCTGCTACTACTGGACATCTGTAGCCAAGGTAACATCTGGATGATGGTGGTGATGAAGGTGGTGGTAGTCAGGATGGTGATGGTGGAGGTCATGGTGCTGATTGTGATAGTGGTGGTGGTAATGATGGTGATAATGATTTTGATGGTGATGGTTTATTACTGATAGTTATTTGTGGTTATGGTGAAGGTCATGGTGGTGATTGTGATAGTGGTGATTGTGGTAGTGGTGGACATGGTGATTGTGATGGTGGTGATGTAAATGATGGTGATGGTAATGCTGGTTATGATGCTGATGGTGGTGGTGGTGGTGCTATTTGTGGTGAGGGTGGTGGTGATTGTGATGATGGTGATGGTGGTGGTGAGGGTGATGGTGATTGTGATGGTGATGATGGTAATGATGGTGGTGGTGGTGGTGATTGTGATGGTGATGATGATAATGATGGTGATGGTGGTGGTGATTTTGTTGGTGGGGATGGTGATGATGGTGATGGTGTTGGTGATGGTGATGATGGTAATGATGGTGGTGAGGGTGGTGGTGATGATGGTAATGATGGTGATGGTGGTGGTGATTGTGATGGTGATGATGGTAATGATGGTGATGGTGGTGATGTTGGTAATGATGGTGGTGGTGGTGATGATTTTGTTTGTGGGGATGGTGATGATGGTGATGGTGGTGGTTGTGATTTTGTTGGTGGGGCTGGTGATGATGGTGATGGTGGTTGTGATTTTGTTGGTGGGGATGGTGATGATGGTGATGGTGATGGTGGTGATGTTGGTAATGATGGTGGTGGTGATGATTTTGTTGGTGGGGATGGTGATGATGGTGATGGTGGTGGTTGTGATTTTGTTGGTGGGGCTGGTGATGATGGTGATGGTGCGGATGGTGAAGGTCATGCAGCGTTTAAACAGCACACAATGGTGCCACCAGTGCTTGCAGGAGATTTTGAATGGCCTCCACACACACACACACACACACACACACACACACACACACACACACACACACACACACTCTGTCATTTTCACCTTCACTTCTACATCATTTTCCTTTAAATCCAATTGAAAGAACAGATTGCTTAGTAACAAGCGGCTGATTAGCTGAATCTGTTTATATATATTTATAATTAGGTAAATAAAGAAATATATTATAATAATGTAATTTTCATTCTAATGAATCCGTCTTACTCCATCGTGTTTTCTTTTACCTCCACCTTCCACCTTCAACCACACTTTCAAGCATAAAACTGAGTCAAACAAAACATCATTCAAATTCACACTATTCAGACATACACTATAAGTGCAAATGTATTCAGACACCCACCTTTTCCACCCATATGTGCTTCTTCCTTTAAAATGACTGCTTCACATGGGTTGGAGTGGAAGATCTCCTGACACCTTGTGGCTGGATGAATCTCTAAAAATCTCCAAAAAAATGATGGAACATCTTCCCAGAAGAGTGGAGGTTATTATGACAGAATGGGGACTACATGTGGAATTTTTAAAAAGCATAAATCTTATGCTCACGTGTCCACAAACCTAAACTATATATATATAATGCTCATCATGTTAATCATGTTAATGCAGTAAAAGCCTGCAGAGTAGGTGGAGCTGATCCTCTCAGAGACAATGGTTCCTCCTGTAGAAGCACAGGATGTGCTAAACATGTTTTAAATGTCTTTGGAATGAGATTTGCCCCAACCAATAAGAGTTCACGACGTACTGCTCCGGCTCAGTGAGTTTCTTCTAATGTCCTCAGTTCTGCACCTGCGTCACATCACGTTTATTTCCCAGTGATGGGTTAGTTATATGGCACCAGACTTCATGCAGACAATTTAAATGAACCAGACAGCAGACCCTGAACGTCTTGCACCTAGGCGAACATGCCATGTGACCGAACCATTAGTCTTTACAAAACACCAAAGGTTTGTAGACATACGATCATGCGCTTTTTGAACATCGCCTCCCAAAATCAATTTCTGGTTGCTCTTAAAACAGCCTCCACGCTTCTGGGAAGGTGTTTCACCAGATTTGTGGTGGAACCTCTTCAAAATCTATGTTAGATTGATATTTGGAGTTATCCACGTATCCACCTATCTCAAGTCCTAGATATACAGATGCAGCCTCAAAGCGTAACGCTGCCCCCACCATTCCTCACTTTGAATATGGTGTTCTTTGGGTGTCCTCTTGTATCCAAACAAAGCTTTTCGAATTACATCCAGAAAGTTACTAAACCCTTGCATTGATCAGACCAGAAAACCCCTTGAAAACCAGATTTGAGGTGATTTCATTAAACGTTTTTATTTTGTGTATATCCGATTAGCAACATTTCAATCAGCCTCAAGGACGCTAGTAAATTCAGGTCCTGATATAAGTGAAGGGGAGATTTACTGATTGGAAAGAGCCACATACGAGGGGGAAAAGTCACTTTGCAGCAGGAAATCTGTACTCAGTGAAGTTGTGAGTCGTTTACAGCGCCACCTGCAGTCCTGGAACACTCATATGTAATCTGAAACCAATGAAACTGTCTCTCTCTTTCTCTCTCTCACTTTTGTAGAAACCAACTCTTGTATCAGGAGGGAAGAAGTTCTATGAGTTTCTGAAGGAGAATTGCCCCGTGGTGACCGAGACGTACTACCCTCCTTTCTGGTGCTGGGAGAGTCGGGTACAAACTCTCCTCCGTCCGTTTGTCACCGCCAAGCCCTGGGTCTTCTACAGGAAGTAAAGATTTTCATTTGTCTACTACAGTAGTAAACGTGTTTATTATTCATGAGCCGTGAGTCATGGTGTCTGTGTCAGGAATACACACTGTGTGTCTGAATAACTCCTGTGTTAGGGGTCAGGGGTCCTTAGTGGATATAAATGTACACACACTACTGTTACATTATTATTGCTTTTAATGTAACATTACAACCAGCACAACTCAAGTGGAGAAAAAAACAAATGAAGGCCTGAATGTTGCATAATTAAGGCCTAGCTGTGTTGCATAAGTATACACACCCCTTATCTAAGACTTGACCAACTATTGGGACATCAAGATTGGTTTCAAAATAGATCAATAGATTGGTATTTGGCGTTACCCAGGATTCCCTTTATCTTTACTTCACCTCCAGTCCTAAATATACAGAAGCAGTCTCAAAGCATGATGCTGCCCCCACCAGTGGTGGACATTAAGGAAGTAAATGTAATTCGTAGGGTTTTTTTTTCGCTTATCTGTACTTTACTCAAGTATTTCAATTATTTATGAGTGAATAAAAACAACTGGTCAAACACACAGCAAGCCACCAATCAGGGTAGAGATGATTAGAGGGACAGCGCATGTAGGACGTTTTGGAGACAAGGTGAGGGAGGTGTGATTGAGATGGTTTGGACATGTGCAGAGGAGGGACATTGGGTATAACAGTAGGAGAATGCTGAGGATGGAGACACCAGGAAGGAGAAAAGAGGAAGATCAAGGAGGAGGTTTATGGATGTGGTGAGGGAAGACATGCAGGTCGTTGGTTTGAAAGAGGCAGATGGGGACAGGCGGGTGTGGAGACGGATTTTCCACTTTGGAGACTTCTAATGGGAGCTCTCAGAAATGTGTGGACTGCTCTGAGAACATGTTTCACTCATCCAGTGACGGTTGCTGAAGCAGAGTGGAGCTTCTCAAAGCTGAAACTAATCAATGGGGAAGACGTTGGGGCATGTCGTGGTTCACTCATGGAGTCATTCAGGCTAAAACCACCACTGCTGCTTAGTGTATCTACTGATCACCAACATACAGGTTAGCATCAGTTCTACATCAAGCAGAACATTTAGAGAGGAATAAATGAGGAAGAAATTCCAGACTCAAACTCACCACAACACACGTGACCTCATTTGTGCAAATATTTTGAAGTCGTTGAAAAATCTGAGCTCATTAGGAAAAGAATCTTGTGATTAAAATTACAATAGGAACATTATAGTCATTATAAATCACAGAACTTTGGATACTTAAGTACAGTTGAAGATAAATACTTTTGTACTTTTACTCAAGTGAAAGTTCAAAGGGACACTTTTACTGGAGTCATATTATACCTACTGTATCTCTGCTTTTACTCAAGTACATGCTTTATGTACCTCGTCCACCACTGGCCCCCACCATGCTTCACAATGAACTTGGTGTTCTTTGGGCATGCTCTTGTTTTTTGCACCAAAATAATCTTTCGAAATTACATCCAGAATGTCCTACCTTCAGACAAGAGCACCTCTATCGTAATGATTTGAAGTGATTTCATTGTACTTTTTGGTGAGAAAGTGCTTTTATCTAGCCACTTGACCTCATAACCCAGACTTCTTCATGTGAACAATAGAAGACAAGCAGGTAGTGATCAGGACACTCCAGATGTTTCCTTTATCTTGTTTTGCTGTAGTTCCCTCAGCATTGTTCCTGGTAACGTTTCGTCTATTTTGGAGGGAAGTCCACAGGGGGAGGTGGGAGATTCCAGTCACAATCCCAAGCTGCCACTCCTGGGCCCCTGAGCAGGGAGAGATAGCTTTCAGTTATCTCAGTTATACAGCTAAGCAACTATGGGTTAAGGGCCTTGCTTAAGGGCCTTGCTGGGATTTGACCCATGACCTTCCAGTTAGTCTAACATCTTTTTTATTGAGCTACCACTTTATTATTTAGGGGTAATTAAAACAGATCAGACATTATGTATCTCAGGTGGCAATTGGGGCCAGGGGTGTAGCTGATATTGTGATTTGAGGTAAGAGTAGGGAGCAGGTTTAGAAGTGCCTGGAGAGGTGGAGGTACGTGCTGGAGAGAAGGGGAACGAAAGTCAGTAGGAGTAAGACAGAGTACATGTGTGTGAATGAGAGGGAAGGCAGTGGAGGGGTGCAGTTGCAGGGAGAAGAGGTGGAGAAGGTGGAGGAGTTCAGATACCTGGGGTCAACAGTGCAGAGTAATGGAGAATGTGTTAGAGAGCAGAAGTGCAAGCAGAAGTGATTTGTGATAGAAGAGTATCTGTGAGAGTGAAAGGGAAAGTTTATTGGACTGTGGTGAGACCTGCTATGTTTTATGGTTTAGAGACAGTGGCATTAACTAAAAAGACAGGAGGTGGAGCTGGAGGTAGCAGAGCTGAAGATGCTGAGTGTGCCAGCGGTGAGCGAGTGGAGGGCGGAGCCAGACGGAATGAGCGGTAAGAAACACCTGCAGCTGATGAGACTAATCAGTGCGCTCTGTTTCAGTACGGTAATGCCAATAAAGAGGATAGAGACACCAAGCAGAGATGAGCAAAAGGGTCGCCGAACAGTGACTGAGCACGGGTGGGCACCAGTGAAAGACATGCCGGCCAGCGAGTGCACTCAGGCGGACGCCAGGGAAAGGCATGCTGGTCCACAAGGAAACTCGAGCGGACGCTAGACAGTGATCGCGCGCCATCCAACGGGTGAGACAGGCGGACAACGAAGAGGAAAGGCGTCCCGGACCGCGAGACTCTGGGACTGTGAGGCATGAGTACTGGAAAAGAAAGCGCCGGGGTGAAAATGAAAGTAAATAAAGAAAGCGATACTTGGTGAACGCTTTCCTGCCTCTCTTTCTTTCAGTTTGTGCCAAACCCCCAAGTCCAGAAGGTGGTGTACTCAGGGACAGGCAGCTTCTCTACCTCTCTCTCATTTCCCTTCTCCTGCTCCACCGATCTTAACAACCCACCCACCCTCTCTCCGGAGTTTGGTATCACTTTCCACAAGCTTCTGCCTGCTGAAAGCGTGCTGATCCACGAGTGATACAGGTGACACTGGAGGAAGGCGGGCCGATCCACGAGTGGCCACCAGCAATCGTCAAGATAAAAAGGCATCCTGAAACATGAGTGTGAGGTTGAGCCCCGGCGTGTGCACTGGAAAGGAAAGTGCCGGGGGTAAAACTAAAGTAAATAAAAGAAAGCTTTGCTTGGTGAACTATCGCCTGTCTATACGCGGAACCAGTAAGTGTATTACAGTGAGATTTTCATTGGGAGTGATGACGATGGACAGGATTAGAAACGGGTTTATTAGAGGAACAGTGCATGTAGGACGTTTTGGGGACAATGTGAGGGAGGTGAGATTGAGATGGTTTGGACATGTGTAGAGGAGGGACATGGGGTATATCAGTAGGAGAATGCTGAGGATGGAGACACCAGGAAGGAGGAAAAGAGGAAAACCAAGGAGCAGCCAAAAGAAGAAAAAGAAGGGTACTGTGGTATAGAGGTTTTATATTCACTATTTGTGATCAGAATTTGGTAGATGCTGCAGCCCCATGAAGTGTGTGCAATAATTTGAATATTTGGTTTTAATGGTCTCAGGTGAAGTCATGCTATGGTCCTTGTTGTTGTAGGACCCAAACAGCAAAGATGGAAAATGTGGCTTTCCACAATGTCCCCTATGAGGCCTCTTTCAATTCTGTCCTGTCACGAATATGTTACCTCTCATCGTTATAAAAGTCTGCGACCTGTTTCACGCTGTACCTGTGAGCAAGACGTTACTATGGAAACGGGAACGTATTTGAAAACGTGAGTTGGAGCTGTAAAGGTCAGTGTCAAACAGGAGGACAGGAAGTGTAGCTAAATCAGACAGGATTGGTTCTTTATGAAGAAACAAATGAAAAACACAGTAAAATTCTTTCTTTACGTATCCCAGCGATGTTGAGAAGCTGGGGTCAGTCATGATACAGCATCCTGGAGATTAGAGGGTTAGGGGCCTTGCTAAGGGGCCCCAAGCATGGCAGCTTGGCAATACAGGGGTAAAACCCCTCCGACCGCCTGATCAGTAACCCAGAGCTTTGAAAACTGTGCTTCCACTCCCCTTTATTAGCTTCATGTTCAGAAAAAGGAATATTTGTGCGTTTTGTGTGTGAGGGATTTATTTCTCCCCTTCAGATTAGCGTCTGGTTATTAAGCGGCAGATTTTAGATAATAAATTGCGAGTTCCCTTCATTTTTTTTAAGAACCTCATGATATAACAGTGGAATACGGATATTCAGGGGTTTTGATGTCTGGCCCACTGCTGAATGAACTGCTTTTGTTATTCTGATCGATGCGTCTCTGCAAGAAACTCAAAGAGGAACTGAACGTGGATATAAGCCGATCTGTGTGGAAGATCCAACTAAAGAGCTGAAGGTCATCTGGTGCTGTGAAACAAGGTCGTCTGAGTTGAAGAGAGAAACTCAAGAAAGAAACTGCTTTTGTGTGCTGCTGGTGATGTCATCTATTGTGTGTGTGTGTGTGTGTGTGTGTGTGTGTAATGGATCCTTATTCTTTACTAAGAAAAGGCAGAGTTTCAGCAGTACTGGGTTGGAAAGAATACATGATCCGCTTATCCGTGTCCATGTCTGTTTCTTGTGTCATCCTGTACACCTTCAAATAAAAACCTCTCAATAAAAAATACTTTACTGCTAATTGATTTTTTTTGTGCTCTCCAATGTGCCACTGAAGCCTGCTGACGATGCTCCTGTGCACAAAGCCAGCTCCATGAAGATCTGCTTTCCATGGGTTGGAAGTGTGTGGAAGATCTGCTATTGAACTCAACTCTATCTGAATAAGCACAAGTCTCCACAGTATATTATGCAAGTGTTTTGCAGTGAAAAGACAAACATCTCCATCTCGTGGTCTCGATCTGCACCAAAATAATCCAGAACTTATTCTTTTTTATACGATTTGTGGGAGCTGCTGCTTTGAGTGGAACAGTGAGCTCTCCTGCAGAAGTGGAATCGAAATGCTGATGTAATTAACATCTCTGCTTGCCTGTGTGTGTGAGGGAAAGAAAAAGAGAACCAGAGGCTGATCTCAAACCGTGTATTCAATGCCTGCTCTGAAATTACACACTGGTTCTGGCTTCATGCAGAGAGAGCAAACCCAATCTGATCGTCTAGCCGAGCAGACAGAATGCTGCAGAGGGCGGATCGATAGAAGCGCAGAGTTCCTGCACCTGCAGGACTTAAAGACAGAGTGCACAGAGGGTACAGAGGGCATACAGGGTACAGAGAGCAAAGAGGGTATAGAGGGTATAGAGGGTATAGAAGATACAATGGATGTAAAGGGCACAGAGGGCATAGACGGTACAGAGGGTATAAATGGCAGAGAGGGTGTTTCATTAACACACTGCTCAGAGGTGTTTGGTGAAATGTGGCAGACGGTAAAGGGCCGACGTGTGATCTATTTTTCTGCATTGTGTGATGATGCATAGTTCTGTTGATAATCTGGCTGCAGTCCAACAGTGAAGAATAAGTAAGAGATGGATGGAGAGAAGGAGAGAGAGAGAGCGCGAGAGGAGGAAGGGAGGGAGAGAAAGAGCGAGAAAGCTAGAGGGAGGGAGGAACGGAGGGAGAGAGAGAGAGAGAGCGAGATGGAGGGAGAGCGGGAGGGAGGGAGGGAGGGAGGGAGGGAAAGACTGATGATGTCAGTGCTCAGTGCAGGTTGGGCCGAGGCCATGCCAGATTGCAGTATCTCTCTCTTTCTTCCTCTCTCTCCCTCTCTCTCTCTCTCTCTCTCTTTCTCTCTCTCTTTCTCTCTCAGTGCTGACTGTCACTGTTTTCATCACTGCATAACATTTATCATTTCTGCAGTTCATTAAATTGCTCTACTTTATATTACACCCTGATCAGTGTCAATAGTGGCTTGTGATTGGTGGAAGGAGTTCAGGTGTGAATAGTGGATTGTGATTGGCTGAAGGAGTTCAGGTGTGAATAGTGGATTGTGATTGGCTGGAAGGAGTTCAGGTGTGAATAGTGGACTGTGATTGGCTGGAAGGAGTTCAGGTGTGAATAGTGGCTTGTGATTGGCTGGAAGGAGTTCAGGGTTGAATAGTGGATTGTGACTGGTGGAAGGAGTTCAGGGGTGAATAGTGGATTGTGACTGGTGGAAGGAGTTCAGGCGTGAATAGTGGATTGTGATTGGCTGGAAGGAGTTCAGGTGTGAATAGTGGCTTGTGATTGGCTGGAAGGAGTTCAGGCACACGTGAATTCTCGTCAGATTTAGGTAGCTGTGTTACTCAGTTTTGTTTTGTGATTATTGTGCTGGATGTTCAGCAAGATCAAACACTCAGATTAATAAACACATCTTTCCGAACCTTCTGAGATGCATTTAAACCCTTCAGAGATCAACAGCGATATCCTCCGTCTTTCTTTTAGCTTCTTTAATAAATGAAAATTGTCCAGAATCTGGCGGTGAAGATCGCACCTCTCCTGAATGAGTCAGTGGAAAATATGTTCACCGCAAGCTCTTCGTGTCGTCATGAAAATTAAAAAATTCAATCAGAAATTGAGATCTGGAGCTTTTCAAGGTTTTAAACAGATCAGGGTTCGGCCCAGTGTGTGAATGACAAAGCTGCTTTATGTAACACACTATTTTTGAGATGAATATCCTGATAATGAGATGAATATTTTTGTATTCTGTGTCACATATAAATGTGTGTGTGTGTGTGTGTGTGTGCTTCAGTGAACTCATCAGAGCACCAGATGGAGGTCAGATATCTCTGGACTGGTTTGATAATGAAGACAGCCTCTCTCACCCCGACTCCTCCACTCGTCCCACCGTCCTGCTTTTGCCCGGTCTGACCGGAACCAGCCGCGAGTCCTACATCCTGCACATGATCCAGCAGAGCCGAGAGCTCGGATACAGGTGGGTTTACAAATGAACTGAGAGCAAAACTGACTGAATGAATCAAAATAACGCTTCATTTTCATTACGCATTTTATATAAGCCTCGTTACATCTACGTCATTTTCTTCTCCAGTTTATCTCCAAATTCATCTTGAGCCTTGTGCCATATCTCTAAACCTCCATTCAAGATTTAGCATTTTCATTTGTCACAAAAAGTTATATTCAGAATACAACTGCAGTGAAGTGAAAACTTCTATTCATCATATTCAAGTTTCACTATACATTCAAAACTCCTCCATTAGTGAGGTCATTAGGGAATGTGTACAATCACCATCTCACTCGGGATGAAACTGGAGCTGAACTCACACCTGAACTTCCAGCCAATCACAATCCACTATACACACCTGAACTTCCAGCCAATCACAATTCACTATTCACACCTGAACTTCCAGCCAATCACAACCCACTATTCACACCTGAACTTCCAGCCAATCACAATCCACTATACACACCTGAACTTCCAGCCAATCACAATCCAATATTCACACTGATCAGGGTGTAATATAATATAAATGATAAATGTTATGCAGTGATGAAAAAGTGACAGTCAGCACTGAGAGAGAGAGAGAGAGAGAGAGAGAGAGAGAGAGAGAGAGAGAGAGAGAGAGAGAGAGAGAGAGAGGAAGAAAGAGAAGGAGAGTGAGAGAGAGAGGAAGAGAGAGAGAGAGAGAGAAAGACAGAGAGAGGAAAGAAGCAGAGAGAGAGAGAGAGAGAGGAAGAGAGAGAGAGAGAGAGACACTAAAGAACTTTTCTTTCTTTTCTTGTCACACTATAATTAACACCCAGACAGAGGGAATTGTGGGTAATGTGTTCAGGTTTAATGTCCACTCAGCACTTTGCAGTCAGTGTGTGTCTGTAGCACTTAATAGATTAATGCTCGACTTCATACTGCAGCAAAGCAACACACACACACACACACACACACACACACACACACACACAGGGCGTAAGGTTGTTACACCTTGTGCACTTTCTATAATCGGCTCATCTTTGTGGTGAACGAGTAGATGATGTGCAGATTTCAACACTGCTTTTAAAGGAAACTCCCGGAAATGGGTGTGTGTGTGTGTGTGTGTGTGTGTGTGTGTGTGTGTGTGAGTGTGTGTTTGTGTGTGGTTTGCAAACAGATGCCTGAACGCCATCTCATTGTTTTTCAGATGTGTGGTGTTTAACAACCGAGGCGTCTCTGGTGAAAAGCTGCTGGTAAGAATGCGACTTCCTGTTCTTTAGGGGAAGTGGTTACATTTTTTATATCTCGCTGCCGAACACACAGCCAAAGCCATGCGTTTATTTATCAGAAAGGGGGTGGAGTTAGTGCTAAAATATAGTGGAGCTTCTGTTACTTATGTCAAGTTTAATGATTCAGATCAAGCAGATTTTTATATGACACAAAGATAAACCCAAATAAATACAGAATACAGTTTTTAAATGATGCTTTCCAAACCTGGTCCTATGACCACAAGTAATTGCCCCCCAACCACTGCAATCAAGCGTTAGCAATGAGTCTTTCACATCGCTTTGGAGGAGGTTTTTGGTTCCACTCTTCTTTGCAGAATTGTTTTAATTCAGGAGGGTTTCAATCATAAACGGCCTGTTTAAGGTAATGCCACAACATCTCCATCGAATTTAAGTCTAAACTTTGACTACACCACTCCAAAACATTAATTTTTGTTTTTTTGAGTCATTCAGAAATCGTGTGTTTTGGATCATTGACCTGCTGCATAACCCAAGTGCGACTGAGCTCAAGGTTATGAACTGATGGCCAGTCATTCTTCAGGATTTTCTGGTAGAGTTCATGGTTGAATCAATTATAAGTCGTCCAGATCCTGAAGCTGCAAAGCATCCCCAGATCATCACACAACCACCACCATGTTTCACTGTTGGCATGAAGTTTTTAATGAAATGCTGTTAGTTTTACACCAGATGGAACAGGATGCACACCTTCCAAAACGTTCAACTTTTGTCTCATCAGTCTACAGAATATTTGCCCAAAGGTCTTGGGGATAATCATTATTTATTTATTTATTTATATATATTTGATTTATTTGATCTGCAATGTCTTTCTCCTTGAAATTCTCCCATAGAGGACAGTTTTTGCCCAGTTTCATTCTTATTGTTGAATCATGAACACTAACCTTTACTTAGGGGAAATGAGGTCTTTAAATGTTGTTCTTTATTCTTTAATAAGCTCCTGGATGAAGTATGATTGTGCTCTTGAAGTAATTTTGGTTGACGATTGTTCTAAGATTTCTCCATTTGTGGATAATGGCTCTCACAGTGGTTTGCTGGTGTCCCAAAACTTAGAAAACTAAGAAATAGCTTTGCAACCCTTTCCAGACTGATACACATCATTCACAATCGAAAAGAACCGGATTACATTTTCACATGGGGCCAGGCAATAAATCAAATCATTTAAAAACTGCATTTTGTATTTACTCTTTGTTTAATATAAAATGTGGTTCACGATCTGAATTATTTATCTGTGACAAAAAATCTGAAAGGGGCAATTACTATTTCACAGCACTTTAGAAATGACAACGTATCAGAACGAGCGTTAACGTAAATAAACCTGCACAACTATCAGAGTGTTATGTGTGTTAATAGTACACTATTAACACACATATTAACACACACTAATACTCCTGCCAGGTCCTCGGAAAGCGCCTCACAGGAGTGTTAGTGTGTGTGTTAATTTTTGTGTTCAGAGTGTATGTTACTTTGTGTGTTAGTGTGTACTAGAGAATGTGTTACAGTGTGTGTTAACAGTGTGTGTGTTAGAATGTGTGTTAGTCTTAACAGTGTGTGTTAAAGTGTGAGTTAGAATGTATATTTGTGTGTGTTGCAGTGTGTGTACAGTGTGTGTTAACAGTGTGTGTTAAGAATGTGTGTTAGTGTTAACAGTGTGTGTTAAAGTGTGAGTTAGAATGTATATTTGTGTGTGTTGCAGTGTGTTAAAGTGTGTGTTAGTGTTAACAGTGTGTGTTACAGTGTGAGTTAGAATGTATGTTGGTGTGTGTATTGTAGTGTGTGTTGCAGTGTGTGTACAGTGTGTGTTGCAGTGTGTGTACAGTGTGTGTTGCAGTGTGTTACAGTGTGTGTTGGTGGTAACAGTGTGTGTTATAGTGCGAGTTAGAATGTATGTTGGGGTCTGAGGTACAGTGTAAGTTAGAATGTATGCTGAGGTGTGTGTTGCAGTGTGTGTACAGTGTGTGTTACAGTGTTTGTTAGTGTTAACAGTGTGCATTACAGGTGTGTTAAGAGTGTTTTAGTGTTAACAGTGTGTGTTACAGTGTGTGTTACAGTGTGTGTTAGTGTTAACAGTGTGCATTACAGGTGTGTTAAGAGTGTTTTAGTGTTAACAGTGTGTTACAGTGTGTGTTACAGTGTGTGTTAGCGTTAACAGTGTGCATTACAGGTGTGTTAAGAGTGTTTTAGTGTTAACAGTGTGTTACAGTGTGTGTTACAGTGTGTGTTAGTGTTAACAGTGTGCATTACAGGTGTGTTAAGAGTGTTTTAGTGTTAACAGTGTGTGTTACAGTGTGTTACAGTGTGTGTTAGTGTTAACAGTGTGCATTACAGGTGTGTTAAGAGTGTTTTAGTGTTAACAGTGTGTGTTACAGTGTGTGTTACAGTGTGTGTTAGTGTTAACAGTGTGTATTACAGTGTGTGATAAGAGTGTGTGTTAGTGTTAACAGTGTGTGTTACAGTGTGTGTTACAGTGTGTGTTAGTGTTAACAGTGTATTACAGTGTGTGTTAAGAGTGTTTTAGTGTTAACAGTGTGTTACAGTGTGTGTTACAGTGTGTGTTAGTGTTAACAGTGTGCATTATGGTGTGTGTTAAGAGTGTTTTAGTGTTAACAGTGTGTGTTACAGTGTGTGTTACAGTGTGTGTTAGTGTTAACAGTGTGCATTACGGTGTGTGTTAAGAGTGTTTAGTGTTAACAGTGTGTGTTACAGTGTGTGTTACAGTGTTTGTTAGTGTTAACAGTGTGCATTACAGGTGTGTTAAGAGTGTTTTAGTGTTAACAGTGTGTGTTACAGTGTGTGTTACAGTGTGTGTTAGTGTTAACAGTGTGCATTATGGTGTGTGTTAAGAGTGTTTTAGTGTTAACAGTGTGTTACAGTGTGTACAGTGTGTGTTAGTGTTAACAGTGTGCATTACGTGTGTGTTAAGAGTGTTTTAGTGTTAACAGTGTGTGTTACAGTGTGTGTTACAGTGTTTGTTAGTGTTAACAGTGTGCATTACAGGTGTGTTAAGAGTGTTTTAGTGTTAACAGTGTGTGTTACAGTGTGTGTTAGTGTTAACAGTGTGCATTATGGTGTGTGTTAAGAGTGTTTTAGTGTTAACAGTGTGTGTTACAGTGTGTGTTACAGTGTGTGTTAGTGTTAACAGTGTGCATTACGGTGTGTGTTAAGAGTGTTTTAGTGTTAACAGTGTGTGTTACAGTGTGTGTTACAGTGTTTGTTAGTGTTAACAGTGTGCATTACAGGTGTGTTAAGAGTGTTTTAGTGTTAACAGTGTGTGTTACAGTGTGTATTACAGCATGTGTTAGTTTTAACAGTGTATTACAGTGCGAGTTAGAATGTGTGATTTAGATGCAGTGTGTGTACAGTGTGTGTTAAAGTGTGTTGGTGTGTGTTCAATTGTGCTTTTCACAACAGACATTGTCTCAAAGCAGCTTTACAGAATTGAACAGTTAAGGTGAATGGTGTGTATTTATCCCTGATGATGAAGCCTGGGGGCGACTGTGAAAAAACTCCCTCAGATTGATGAAGAAGAAAACTTGAGAGGAACCAGATTTGAAAGGGGAACCCGTCCTCAATTGATATCAAGAGTGTAATTATAGTCTTTAACAATACAGAACTAACATGAGCACTGAAGTGTGTGATGTTCTTTCTACAGTCTTATACAGTCATTTCACATTATGGAACCAGGAGCTACTGTGCAACTCATGATGTTCATGATATTAACAGCACAAGTTGATAATGTGCATGTGATCAGATGTTCTGGAGCACAAGGTTATGATGTGATGTGTGTTATGTGTAGAACTCGCTAAAAAGATACGTCTTTAATCTGCACTTAAACTGAGAGAGTGTGTCTGAGCACCGAACACTGTCAGGAAGACTATTCCAGAGTTTAGGAGCTAAATGTGAGAATGCAGTGTGGTACTATGTTTGTTAGTGTGCATTAACAGTGTGTGGTGATATTGTGTGTTACAGTGTGTTTTACCGTGTGTGTTTGTGTACAGTGTGTGTAAGAGATTGTGTTACAGTGTGTGTTATGGAGTGTGACAGGTGTGTGAGTGACGGAGACAAGTCAGGCCCATATTTCCTGCAGAAATGTTATAATCCCAGTGGGAGTGTTTAACTTTGAAACTGAGGTCAGTAGTGTGTGTGTGTGTGTGTGTGTGTGTGTGTGTGTGTGTGTGTGTGTGTTTTAGACTCCTCGGACGTACTGTGCAGCGAACACAGAGGATCTGGAGATGGTGATTGAACATGTCAGTAAGACTTATCCATCGTCTCCCATCACTGCTGCTGGAGTCTCCATGGGGGTAAAGATACACACACACACACACACACACACACACACACACACACACACACACACACACACACACACTAATACATAAATACACACACAGAAATTCATACAACACACACACACACACACACACACACACACACACACACACAAATACATAAATACACACACAGAAATTCATACAACACACACACACACACACACACACACACACACACACACACACACCACACACACACACACACACACACATACACAAATACACACTCACACAAACACATTAACACACACACACACACACACACACACACACACACACACACACACACATAAAGCTTTGCTGAAATATATAGCTGTGTATAATCAGCATAGCAATGGAAGCAAATACCATGTTTATGCATAATTTCACCCAGAGGCAGCAGATATAAAGAGAAAAGCAGAGGGCCTAAGACAGATCCTTGCGGAACACCAAACTTTACCTCAGAGAGTGTGGAGAACTCACCATTTACATCAACAAACTGATAGCGATCAGTCAAATAAGACCTGGACCAAGAGAGAGCTGTTCCCTTTATTCCAACAACGTTCTCCAGTCCAGCAAGCAGGAGGTTATGAACAATGGTGTGAAAAACTGCACTGAGGTCGAGCAAAACAAGTAAAGAGACAAAACCCTGATCAGAGGCCAATAACAGGTCATTTACCACCTTAACTAGCGCCGTCTCTGTGCTATGATGAGGCCGAAATCCTGACTGATACATTTCATAGATGTTATTCCTCAGTAGATGTGAGCAGAACTGCTGTGCTACAACCTTTCTAAAATCTTGGAGATAAAGAGCAGGGTTGATATTGGTCTGTAGTTGGACAGCTGACAGGGTGAAGGTCAGGTTTCTTAATTAGGGGGTTGATAACTGCAGTTTGAAGGATTTAGGTACAAAACCAGTGCTAATGGAAGAGTTAATTATTTTCAGTTTCCTCTGGAATGATCTGTTTGAGGAAACTTGTAGGCGAGGGATTGAGAATGCAGGTTGATGATTTTGATGAGGTAATTAATGAAATAAAGTCTTTCTCTTAAATAGGAGTAGAACTTTGTAATTGATTGTCTGTTATAATTACACTGCTGTCTACAGGGTTACTTATAAAAAAAGTTTGGATTAATTTTAATCCTCTGGATTTCTTGGCTGATGTTTTCAACTTTATTATTTTAAAAAGTACATGAAATCACATTGATTCTACACATTCATTGGCCCAGTCGAGCTCTGCAGGGTCAGACAGAGATCCCATATTAGGCAGCAAGTGCACTATAATGAGGAGATGTAGTGCAGCTCTATAGGGAACAAGGCTATGCATCCCAAATTAGACATCCTTAAGCACTTACATTGTGGGTGTGAAGTCCATTATATCATCTATCTAGTGCACTTCATTAGGGAATAGGGATCAGAAGATGGAGCATGCTGAAGATTTTGAAACCTGCCATTTCTGACAGCAAGACGTGCTTTATGTACTAAGATTCCTCAGGTTTCCCAGGTTCTTAAAGTTCTCCAGTTTTCCAGGTTCTTAGTGTTTCCCAGCTTTCCCAGGTTTTTACAATTCTTCAGGTTCTCCAGGTTTCCCAGGTTCCCTATTTTCTCCAAGTACTCCAGGGTCACTAGGTTCCTCAGATTCTTTAGGGTTTCCATGTTGCTCAGTTTCTCCAGGTTCTTTAGTTTCTTCATGGTTTCCATGTTCCTCAGTTTCTCCAGGTTCTTCAGGTTCTGGTTCTCCAGTTTTCTTTAGCTTTTCCATGTTCCCCAGATTTTCCAGATTCTTTAGGTTTTTCAACTTTTCCAGCGTCCCAGGTTCTCTGGGTTCACCAGGTTTTCTGACACCCTGCATTAAACTAATCGAGTGTATATTTAATCCCACACACCTCCACATTTCACCTTCTGTGACAGCACAGCAGAAATGTTTCTGCACCTGTGTACACATTTTGCTGTCCTCATTTATTCCCTCCTCCTCCACCTCGTCCCCACGTCATCATACTGAATGAAGTATGACATTTGTATCTGCAAAATCAGAATCTGAGCTTGCAGGACTGAAGAGCTGGCCTGCATTCTGTCTCGAACAAGAAACCACACACACACACACACACACACACACACACACACACACACACACACACACACACAGACAAGTACACATTAACTGCAGAGCGTCCATCAAAGCATCGACCTTCATCAACTGATTGATTGGTTCACCAGTAGACCATCAGTGGGGTTAAGGCCAGGACTCTGGGATGTGTGAAAATAATTCCTCAGGCTCTCAAACCTTATCCTGGAGTTAATAGAATTTTTCCTCCCTTTACTGCAGGATGAGGCCTGGAGGAATCATCCTGTGATGTCATAACCTGCTCATGCAGAAGAACAGGTCCCAGTCCTAGTAATAGGTGCCAGCTCTTTCCTGGTTTAAACTCCGAATGGCCTGCGGGAAGAAGCTCCTCCTCATTATCTCTGTGTTCGCTTTCAAGGAGTGTAAGCCCTTCCGTGAACGTAACAGAGAAAAGAGTCCATTGTTGGGATGGCTGAGGTCCTTCACAATCTTCCTGGCCCTGTTCCGGCACTGCATGCTTTAGATGTCCTGCGGTTCAGGGAGTTCGGTGTGGATGGTACGTTCAGCTGACCGCACCATCCTCTGGAGGGCTCACCTGTCCTGCATGGTGCTGTTCCCGAACCAGGAAGTGATGCTACCAGTCAGGACGTTCTCAATGGTGCAGGTGTAAGTCTTTAGCACCTGAGGGAGTTGTTTAAAGTCACTTAAACATGATCAAATAGTTGACAAGACAGGTCCTGTGTGATGTGAACACCTAGGTACTGGAAACTGTCCACTCTCTCCACTGGGGTCCCGTTAATGTTTAGCGGTTGGTGCTGTAGTTTACTATTAACTTCTTAGTCTTGCTGATGTTCAGGAGAAGATTGTTCTCCTGGCACAATTTCTCCAGGTTTTTATTCTCCTGTAGGTAGGCCATCTCATCGTTGTTGGAAATCAGGCCCACCACAACAGTGTCGTCAGCAAACTTAATGATGTTTGTGGAGTTAAAAGTGGCCACGCAGTCATATGTGTACAGTACAGCAGGGGGCTCAAAACACAACCCTGAGGATCTCCAGTGCTGAGGGTGAGGGTGGATGAGGTGTGTTTGCCCACTCATACAGTTTGTGGTCTATCAGTCAGGAAGTTGTATAGCCATTGACACAGGGGTGGGCTGAGTCCCAGGACCTCCAAATTATAGGTGAGTGTAGAGTGAATTATGGTGTTAAATGCTGAACTGTAGTCCACAAAGAGCATTTGTGCACAATTCCCTTTCCTGCAGTCCAGGTGGCTCATCGTTGTGTGGAGAAGATGAACAATGCTGTCCTTAGTAGAGCGGTTCGGTATGCGAACTGTAGAGGATCCAGTGTGTCTGGTAGTGGTGTAGTGACGGAGTCTCTGACCAGTCCTTTAAAGCACTTGTCCCTGTTTGGTACAGGAAAAATAGTTTACTGTTTGAAGCATGAGTGGACAACAGACTGCTTCAGGGAGAGGTTGAATGTCTTGGTGAACACCGGTGCTCGCTGATCAGAGCAGGCTTTACAACCTGACCTTTGATGCCATCTGGTCCTGCTGCCTTCCTGGTATTCACTCTTTTGAATGCCCTCCTCAAGTCATACTCTGAGATGGTGAGCCACTGAAGCAACCCGAGGTCACAGCTCTGCACACAAGCACACAAAGCAATGAAAACTATTCTCGAATGGTTTTAATGGTTCACAGCTGATGGTTTGTAAAGATATTTGTAGTGGAACACATTTGAATGTCCACAGAATTCAGGCTACTCCCTTTTCCTAGAGCTGAGTTTGAAGGCCTGGCTTTGCCATGGTGATAACTTTATCAACATTTCTCTGCAGGATGATGCTGGCGAACTATCTGGGTCGTAAAGGTCACGCTACGTGCCTGAGAGGCGTCGTGGTGTTCTCGGCCGGCTGGGACGTGTTTGAGTGCACTGCTTCACTGGAAAAACCTCTCGACCGCTTTCTTTTCAACTCTTACCTCACCAGCTGCCTTCAGGCCTCCGTACACCGGTACACCATGACACGCATGATCAAACTAGCCTAGCCTAGCTTTCTACGAGCAGGAATATCCATGATTGGACTATGGGACTTCACTCCCTTCTCAAAGCCCTAATTTAATTGCAATTCTTTTGATTCTTGAATGAAACCACAGCCCGCAGACCCCCACATTTGAACGCTCCTCTAAACAGTGCAATTTTTGAAAATTGTATTGTCATATTACACCTGTATTTGATCATAAAGTTTGGCTTTCATATTAAAATGTCCCTTAGTTATTAATAGAGGTCGAGGCACCAATAGTTAATCACTGGAACTATCGGCTATCTGCAGAAATCCATACCAGTAGTTTTTCCGGCTTCAAGTCCACCGTCATTACGAGAGCGACCTCTAGAGGCGAATCAGTAATGCCACATGCTGGTTGTTTTTAGACGGGATGGCGTGCTGCATGGAGAGCGCCATATTATATTTAGAATTTATTCATTATATAATTACGTTTGTATTTAATATATTTATATTTATTTATCTAATTTTAATGATTCAGTACTTTTATTTATTTATTTTTGTAATAAAGCTCAGTGCTATTTTACATGGTGTTATTTTTTTTTTATCCAGTATAGATTCAGTTGATTAATCGGTTATTGGCAAGTACAATTGCTGTTACAGACCGACCCCAATCAAAAAAAGAAAAAAGTGATGTGGCCCCTACAGAAAAATTTTAACATATAAACAATAGAAAGGTTATTATATTTGTGCTAAAAATTGTATTTTTCTACAGACACAGGCCGGTTCTCGAAAGGAACTATGATATAGACCATGTGATGAAGGTAAAACCTGCGTTTTTATTTTCAAATCATATTGCCAAATAATCAACCACTTTCTATGCTTATTATTATTGTTGTTATTTCATTCTTCTTTAAAATTTAATTTCAGGCCAAAACCATCCGCGAGTTCGACGAGCGTTTCACCTCGAAAATGTTCGGCTACCCGACAAACGACGATTACTACCTAGATGCGAGCCCCATCCACAAGCTGAAGTCCGTGCAGGTCCCCATGTTGTGTCTGAACGCAGCGGATGACGTTTTTTCGCCAAATCATGGTGAGGCAATGTGGACAGATCTTACGTTTGAAGATAAAATGCAAGCTCGTTCCTCTGCCAGCATTGGTTCGAATTCTCAACCCTGATTGGTCGAAGCTCAGGCTCGTATTAACAAGCTTGATATGTTATTGATTTTATGAGCAAGAGCTCATACACACAGAGCCACTCCACATGAAGGGATTCAAATGATGGAATTGTTCACGTGGTGTTGTTTTTCTGTAAGGAGGCATTTATACGACGTATACAAAATGGACTCTGAAATGAGAAGGTCCAGTGTCAGGGGGTCAGGTGACCTACTAAAGTCATAACTCCGTCTCCAGAGGCGTGTACAGTAAACATTACACATGATGCTGTATGTACCTCCTTACTAACCCTGGACACAAAAGACCACGTGACCATGTTTCCATCGGACCACAGTCCAATCCGTCATGTAAGGAGGGTTTAGATGGATGCAGTTGCAGTAAAAGGCGTGTTTATGATCTGAATCATGAGGCAGGTTCAAGGTCATGAAACAGGCAACAGATCAGAAGCTCAACACAGGGCTAAAGTCTGAACAGGAAACGCGAGTCAGAAACATCATAGCAAACCTAAAGGAAAGACAGTGAGCGTAGACTTTGCGAGGAACGAACATACAGGGTATAAATACAACCCCGGTTCCAAAAGGACGCTCTGTAAAATGTAAATAAAAACAGAATGCAAATCTTATAAACCTCATAAAAGAACATAGAAAACATATCAAATGTTGAAAATGTACAATTTTAAGGAATAAATAACGTCATTTTGATTTTGATGCCTGCAACACGTCTCAACAAAGTTAAGACGGGGCAACAAAAGTCTGTAAAAAGCAGTTGGAGAAACATTTTACCCATAATGAGGTAAATTGCCAGCAGGTCAGTTAGATGATTGGTATAAATAGTGTATCTCCCAAAGGCAGAGTCTCTCAGAAGATGGGCAGAGCTTCAGCAATCTGTGAAAGACTGTGTCTACAAATGATATAAAGGTTTTTGAGCGATGAATGCTTCTATCTGGAAAATCCATTTTGTCAGTGAAGGCCTTGTATATATGATTTTGAAGAGTCCAGGTGCTGAACTGGTCTGCCTGCAGTCTAGACCTTTCAACAATTAAAAACATTTGGTGCATTATGAAACAAAAAACACAACAAAGGAAACCCAGAACTGTTGAGCAGCTAGAATCCTGTATCAGATACATACGGGACAACATTCCTCTCCCAAAACTTGGTCTCCTCAGTTTTCAGAAGACGTAAAGCTACACATGGTAAACATGTCCCAGCTTTTTTAAGACCTGTTGCAACCATCAAATTCAAAATGAGCTTATTTTTTCTTTCAAATCCTACATATTCTCAGTTTAAATATTTGATGTTTTTTTGTTTTTTTGATTGAGAGATAATGATATGTGAGGCTAGTCTGAGATAAAGCATTAGCTCTTTTCTGAAGTTGGGATATAAAGGGAATAAAGCACCTGAGGGCATTTATTTATGGGAAAATAATCAAATTTGGGTTGTCGACGCAATTCTGCTTAATTTGGATCACTAATTTCTTGCGCACATGTGTGTGTGTCTCACAGCCATCCCTGTCGAGGCGGTGAAGCAAAACCCCAATCTAGCACTCATTATCACATGCCACGGCGGCCATATTGGATTTTTGGAGGGCTTCTGGCCACGACGCAGCACCTACATGGACCGAGTTTTCCAGCAGTTTGTTAAAGCGATTGTTGAAAAAGGCAGTGTGCTAATGGACCTAGGGAGCTAGAGACCACCTGCTCGCCAACAGCGCCCCCTACACCCAGGAGCAAAAACAACAACTACAGGATCAATACTTTCCGATCGAGACCTTGGCTCATGGCTTCTGATCGCTCGGCCTGTTCATCCATCCTTCACTATTTATGTAGTTTAGATATAAATAGATCTGTGGCCCTGTGTGTGTGTGTGTGTGTGTGTGTGTGTGTGTGTGTGTGTGTGTGTGTGTGTGTGTGTCAACTCTTAATTCAGTTTGAGAGAACATTGCGTTTTCATTATACTGTGTATATTTTAAGTGCGCTCTTTTGACCAATGGATCAACTGGAAATGAAATCTGCTATTCCTGTAATCGTCCACTCGGCTTCCGCGTTGTTTTCTTCAAACCGCAAGCAGAACATTTCTCACTTCCTGGTTCTGATTTCTCCTGTAACGCGGAATGCAGAACATGTCAAACAACACCTCAACGCCAATCGGGGATAAACAACGTAAAAACCTTAAAAACGTCCTAATCCTGGATGCTTCATAAATGCGGTCTCTCTGGTGATTAATTAGTGAACAAACAAACAAATAATTACTTCACAATTCACTTCAATTCATTGGTTATATTATATTCATAATATTCTAAATAAAACACTCAAATGGCTCCATGATATTTATAGTTTAAATATGTAAACAAGGTAAATATGCACATAATATTAATCATTTCTTCTTTAATTAAATTCTAATCAAATTCCGAATTTTATTTGTCAATTAATCATTTATTTAAAAATCAATTTCTAAAATGATACATTTATTTTTGAAACATGAAAATAAAATCAAGAAAAATGTAATTAAATTGTACAATGAAATAGATTGTATGATCCTATAAAATTGTGAAAAATTAAAAATAAGTATAAAAAAAGGACTGGGATTATTACAAAATAATAAAGAAATAAAATTGGCATGATGTATAACCATATACATTTTCTGCGTAAATAGTTTTCCATTCAAAATCCTTTGAATCCAGTGATAGAATGATTGATTTTATTTACTTTTTCATGACTGCAGCTTTACTGGAGCAGAAATCCCTAAGAGTTCCATCCGTGGAACCGCTGAACCTCGATCTTAAGAACATTCTGAGGAAAATATCTAGAAATGTGACACTTTGTCATTTATTATTTACTGCATAAAACCTCCCTCTCAACACTTACACCTTACAAACTTGGTCCAGGAGATTAGTTTCTAAATAAAGCTGGTCCATGGCGTACAAAACATTGGAGACCCCTGTTCTAGAACATCTGAGATGTTTTGGATTATTGGTTCTGAATATATTCCTTTTGAGAAAACTAGTTTAATACACCTAACCACAGATTGGTATGAGCTTCTTTTTGAACATCCCATTCCACATTGAGTCCCCCATTTGCTGTTATAATAAGTTTTACTCTTCTTGGAAGATGTTTCACCAGATTTAGTGGAGATTCATTCAGCCACAAGGTATTGACACCCAGTTACTCGATAGGGTTGGAGCTCTATAGCAAGAGTTCTTCCACTCTAAAACAATGGAAAGCAGATCTTCATGGAGCTTGATTTGTGTGTCTCCTAGTTCAAGCGTAGGGAAACTTTGGTAGCATATTCCAAAGGTGTCGTGAACAATTGTGTAGTGAAGATACTCATACGGCTGGAACGGTCGGGTTTCTCAGTACTTTTCGAAATACAGTGTATAGTGTTAGACCAGAAAAGGAGGAATTCGACTGCTGAATTGTTCCTGCTGAAGTGTCTCGCCTTTAACACGCTTGTCTGCTTGTCCCATTACTGTCTCAAATGAAATTAGCCACCATTCCTCCATCTCGCCGTCTCCTGTCCTTTCTTTAATTCGATCCTCAGTGTAGTTGTGAGGTGATTAGGGTTTAGATACCTACCTGGTCTCAGTGACTAATAAAACCAGACACACACATGGATCAGGTGCACGTTGTCGGGAACAGTCCCTCACAGCAGTCCTGATGATACGCTAAACCAGGCGACTGATACGATTGTTTTTTAGAATCCAAAACAAAAAACTAGATATAAAAATAAGAATTCAACAACTTTTTGCCAAAAGATCGCGATCACTGAACACCTTTTTGTGAAACAGACTAGCCAATGTGTTACAAACGGGATTACTAAGGCTACTACTTATTCTTATTAATTAGCATTAAATATAGCTAGCTGGCTAGCATTGCACTAAAAGTTTGTCATCGGACATGAATATGTAGCTAATTTGCTGCCTTGCTAGTTTACGTTACCTTAAAAGCTGAAAATATCTAATTAAATCAAATCCGGATTGGGGGTTTGATGTGAACGCTTTCATTATACCGTATGTTTTGACACAAAGGATTAATTTCCTGTTTAGTGTTTTATCCCTCGAAGTCGAACGTACGTGTCGCGCAGTGAAAAGAAAACAGAACCGATCTGATTTGAGATTTTTGAGTGTGAACGTAACGTTTGTGCGTTTTCATTGTAACTGAAGTAAATGTTTCCAGTTTTTCCCTTTGAGAAATTTACAGTCGACCCTGAAGATCTCAACTTTAAACGTTCACGCCATCCTTCACGGAGAGAGAGAGAGAGAGAGCGATCTGAAATCAGCTCCAGAGACGCTCAGGGTTATTAGATCTCCGAGCGATTTGTCAGTGTGGATCGTTTCCCTGCTCTTTAAACCAGTTATTTCTGTTTCGTCGCCTGCACGTCTTCGCTTCATCACTTCGTTTCTTCTGTAGTTCAGATCACAGGATCTGAATTCTCTCGAATGAAACTGAATCCGCAGCTCCAGATCACTTCAGATCACAGGAACCTTCTCAGGTCTGGTAGATGGATTCACCTTTTTCCTGTTTTTCTTCATTTCCTTTAGTATTCTTCTCAATCTCTTCTCCTTTTTCTCTTCTACCTTTTTAACTGATCCAGTGTCCTCGCCATTACTTCCATGTCTCTTATTTTCAATGGGTCCTAGTTTTCTCCTCAGTTTTTCTCGATTTTCTCCTGTCTGGACTTCCTGACTTCTACTTATATTACACCACATATTTTTTATATATATATTTTTTTCTCATCTCTTTCTTCCAGCAGCATTTCTCATTTCATCTTCTCCATCTCTCTTCTCAGTCTCGTTTCCACTTCTGTTCTCCATCTAATTTTTATTTCATCTCCAGCTTTTCTACAATTTATCTTTGGTTCTCCATTTCTTGGCCATTTCTTCTTTGTTTCCTCTCCACTTCTTTTCCATTTCATTTCTCCTTTTCATCTCCATCTCATCTACATTTATCTTAATTTCTTCTCCACTTCTTCTCTATTCACTCTTTATTTAATCTCCATCTCTTCTCCATTTACTTTTTTCTTCCTCAACATTAATTTTTAATCTTCATCTCTTTTCCATTTCATTTGATCTCAATTTCTTCTCCGTCTCATCTCAATCCCTTTTCCATGTCTCTGCAGCTTCTCAGCCCTCAGGGACGAATAAAAAACCAACATAAAAACCACAGATCGTTTCTGTTTGCTCTGCATGCACTTCTCCTCGTAAACTCTCTTAAAAAAAAAAGAAAAATGTACAGTTATAGTAGAAGTAAAAAAAAAAAGAAAATAGCCATGGATGAACTCTTTCATCGGTCGGTTTCTACCTCGAAATGGTTTTAAAGCAGAATTCAGTCACGTATCAGTTGCTCAGTTCATCATTTACACCGAACTGCACTGATGGCCGTGATTTCACTGTAGAGAAAAAAAACAAGATGGCGGCATTTTTCTAGCTAGTATGATGCTAACCGCAAATTATCTGCTTTTGAAGAAAAAGAAAAAAAACACTGTAAAGACATTTTATATCTCGCACAATTGGAGTACGCAGCAATCGTGATGAACGTGAGAACGAAAAAAGGTTTAACATCACTTACTTACTGTTTCTGACTGAACGTGTTGCGCTAATCTTTTCCGTTATGAAACGTGATGTTCAGTTTTACTTTTACTACTGTTACATAGCAACCATTCTGACTGACTCAGTCACAACCTTAGGACAAATGTATATGGACACCTGACTATAAGATTTAGCTTCTTCTGTGAACACTCCATTCTGCATCATTCCTGTTATAAGTACTTCCACTCTTCTGGGAAGATGTTCCATTAGATATTGTGGAGATTTGAAGCTCATTTAGGTACAAGGGTGTTAAAAGTCAGGTACCAATGGAGGTGAGATAAAGTGAGGAGGCTTCTAGGGTGTATACAGCATTTATATTTAGTTATTCAATAGGGTTGGAGCTCTATAGCAGGAGATCTTCAAACCCATGGAAAGCAGATCTTCATGTAGCTTGATTTTTGTGTAAGATTTTATCCAAGGACAATTGTGTACCTCTAACTTTAGGAAAAGACCAGTTATGGTTGGAAAAAGGCAGGTGTCCCAATACTTTTGTCCGATATAGTGTAGGAAATGATGTGACTCTGGGAGGAAACCTGAAGTGGACGAGTGCGCTTTATACAACAGTGCTGGAACGCAAACTTGGTGCTTTTCGGGTTCATTTCATGACAGCGTTTTGATTCCACACGATGTACATGAAGGACCACATCGACCTCGAGCTATTGACTGCAGGTCCGACGGAGAAAAAAAACACATAATCCATGCCATAATTCACAGCACAACGGACTTTTATTTTTCACCAAGTGTTGTGTTTTTCTTTTCTACATTTGTAAAACGACGGTTTTATTTGTTTAAATGTTCAGCAATAAGGAGAATTGTGGATGTAGATGAAGCACATGTGCAGGAAGAAGAGTGCATTTGCTGTCTTGAATAAATGATGGAATTAAAACGTGTATTCTGGGTCCGTCTTTATTCGGCATCATCTGAAATACTGTGAGGAGGAAAAACTACGACTGCATTTTAGTGCCACATAAAAAATTAAGATTACGAGAATAAAGTTGGAATATTTTGAGAATAAAGTCGTAGCAATGAGATAAAAGTTTATCATATATATAGAAAAACATGATTTACTTCATGCGGTCAGATTTTTGTGACAAGTTTGTTTGAAACGCCGCCTAGTAGAGCCAGGCTGAGGAGACATCCAAGATGGCCGCCGGGTGGCCAGAACTTTCCAGAAACACAATGGCGAAATATATTGAGGGGATCAAATCCATTTTATTCTCATTTTCTCTTATATGATGTATATAAACTAACACATTTTACCCGTAATATTGGTTTTTATTAAATAGTTATGTGTAAGTGGGACATTTTTACTTCAGTCTTATTAAGATTCAGCTGTTATTAAGATTCATGGTAACAAAAAAAAGAAAATTAAGGAAAAAACTGAGGGTTAAAACATAGCAATTGAACCAAATGACGATAAAATAATCACCAGAGTACTGTACTATAATATACTAGTACTATAATGGTTAATGAGCCATTAATAAGACTAGGAGAGGTGTGAATAATAATTAGGGGTGTGGCCAGCAGGACGGTCCTAGAAAACAGCAGAAGTTTGGAGCTTGAGGTCCTCACTATATATCTATACTTTAATAGGATTAAAATCTTCTGTCTTTGATCGTGACTGATAGTCATTCCTGATATTGATTCAGTCATGTACCTGTTGGTCTTCTGACTTGGGGAAGAGGTCAACAATCAGAAAAGGTTTTACACCTTAGACATACATTTACGGAGCTCAGATAGTGTAGATTTGTTTCTTCATTTTATGAAGACCTCAGCTGGATGAGGAGTCACGATTAAACTCATTACCTCATCCTCACCTCCCTGCACTCATTTATCTGACCCACCATCTGGCAATCTGCATGCTGAACAGATTATATTCGTGCAGAAGCGTCGGATCAGCAGAGCGGATGAAGTTCGGAGGAAACCGATATGACGCTGGTGAGAGATGTGGAACAGAAAGGATTCAATTGATCTCTGTATCAAATCCAAACACGATTTTTGTAAATTGGTTAAAATAAAACCTATACACCATATGACGTTCAGCAAAGTGGGCTTTTAATCTACAATAAAAAAATTATCGATTAGGAATAGCATACAGGAGTCAGATCCTATATATACACAATATAACAAACATTTTATAAAAAAGAATTACAGTGAAATCAGTAAAATTCAGTATAATGACACACACAATTACACACACACAAACACACAATCTGATACACAGTTACTCTGATATACATACAATTACACTCTCTTTCACACACACACACACACACACACACAAACACACAATCTGATACACACAGTTACTCTGATATACATACAATTACACTCTCACACACACACACACACACACACAAAAAAAATCTGATACACACAGTTACTCTGATATACATACAATTACTCTCATACACACACACACACACTCACACACACACAATCTTAATCTGATCCGCATAGTAGCTCCGACACACACACACAAACACACACACACACACACACACACACACACACACACACACACACACACACACACACACACACACACTCACAAACACACAGACTTAATCTGATACAGTTACACGGAAAGACACAATCTTATATTCACACACAGATACTGACACACACACTCACGCAAAGACACACACACACACACACACACACAAACAGACTTAATCTGATACAGTTACACTGAAACACACAATCTTATATTCACACACAGATACTGACACACACACTCACGCAAAGACACACACACACACACACACACAGTTACTGTGGAACACAATTGCTCCGACACACACACACACACACACACACACACACACACAGTTACTGTGGAACACAGTTGCTCACACACACACACACACACACACACACACACACACACACACACACACACACACACAGTTACTGTGGAACACAGTTGCTCCGACACACACACACACACACACACACACACACACACACACACACACACACACACACACACACACAGTTACTGTGAAACACAGTTGCTCTGATGCACACACACACACACACACACACACACACACTGTGACTCTGATACACACTTGGCCTGTCCTCATGCCACTGAATTAGGTAAAAGGTCATCATACTCAGTGGGATTGAGTGTGTGAGGTTATAAATACACTTGAATGTGCCAGAGTTCACACACACACACACACACACACACACACACACACACACACACACACACACGTCATCTCTGACTCACAATGTGAACCCTTTACATACAGAATGGCCTCTGTCACAGATAAGAAGGTCAAAGGTCATTCAGTTATGGCCCTATAATGTTGGTGAGTAATTACAGGTCACTTCACATTATTTCTTTATCCTTTTCTAGTTGTTTTCATACAGGTTTGGGTGGAGTCTAAAACAGAGGCGTTACACACAGGCCTGACCTTGAACTGAAACACATGCCTAAATGAGTGTTTAAGCCACGCTCCTGGAATCTAAATTCTGCACCTGATTAATCAGCAGTAGCATCTCATTAGTGAGGACATCAGTATCGTGAGGTGTTCAGACTGACCTTCAGCACTGTCATGTCATGGAAACCATCACCAGGTCAACTCTAAACCCTCTCCTCATTCTCATATAGGAGATCATCCTCATAGGTGGAGTTGGCAGGAGAATTGGCCTGGTATTTTATTTTTTATCTAATCACAGACATTGAATGTAATATTTTAAGGAGAAAATAAGGTGAGTTTGAATTTGTTGGCTGCAACACACTGTGAAAAGTTGTTTTGTTATTACACGAGTTAGTACATGCTATTAAAAGGAAACAGTTGGTAAATCATTTTGCAACTAATGAGAGTAATTGACAGCAGGTCAGGAAGGTGATTGGGTAAAAAAAGAGGGGCAGAGTCTCTCGGAAGTAAAGATGGGCGGAGCTTTACCAATCTGTGAAAAACTGTATCTACTAATTGTGGAACAATTTCAAAATAATGTTCCTCTACAGCACCATCCTCTCTGGGCCTCATCTAAACTCATCTAAAATGTACTGAGGCAAAGTAAAAAACTGTTCTGTGGTCTGATGAATCGAAATTTTTATTTATTTTTGGAAAACATGGACACCACATCCTCCAGACTAAAGAGGAGCGGGACCATCTGGTTTGTTATTAGCGTTTAGTTCAAAATCCTGCATCTCTGATGGTATTGTGGTGCCTTAGAGCCTGGAGAATGGGCAGCTTGCACATTTAAAACAACTCCATCAATGCTGAATGCTATATACAGGTTTTAGAGCAACAAATGCTTCCATCCAGAAAACCTTTTTTCAGGGAAGATCTTGCAGATTTAAGCAAAACAATGCTAGCTACATACTCTATATATTATAGTAGCATGAATTTATAGTAGAAGATTCCAGGTGCTGAACTGCTCTGCCTGCAGTCTAGACCTTTCACCAATTGAAAGCATATGGTTTATCATGAACCAAAAACTAGGACAAAAATGACCCAGGATGTGATGCAGCCATCAAATTCAAGATTATCTTTTTTGTTTTCATTAAATTAAAATTATTCTCAGTTTAAACATGTTTTCTATGTTCTTTTGTGGATAAAATATAAGTTTATGAGATTCAGTGGCGGGCCGTGCATTTGGTACCTGGGCCTTCAGTGGGGATGTACCCAACTTAATCCACCTCTTAATTCCACCACTATCACGTCACAATTATAGAAACCATCAATACAATACAAAAACACATTATAACAACACGTAGCATTACAGAGAAAGAGAGAGAGACATTTCACATATGGAGGTGAAAACCATTTTACTAAAGCAACAAACATAAAAATGTTAATAAGAGGCTGTAATCCAGTGGTACCACTCGTATTCACTGGTCTGGAAGTGGAGAACAAACCCTTTCCCAAGACAAGCTAGCTAGCTTCGGGGTTGACTCACAGTAAGGGGGAATATGAAATATGATTGGTTAACAGAGCTATTTCTTAAGGAGACTATGGTAAAAAGGCCAGCAGTACTGACTTTGAAGGCTCTGGGCAGATTAGATTGACATGGCAGCACATAGAGGCTTAAATCTGATTGGACAAAAAACTAACATCCACATACACGTACTGGAAGCAGTGCAGCCTAGAGAAACACTACGCAATGAAGAGAATAAACTGTTGGGAATAAATTCATACAATTTCATGGAACAATATATTAGATTTAGGTTGTAAATGTAGGTCAGTGCTTCTGATAGTGTTTAGCAGGTTAGCAGAGAAGGAATTGCTGGCGTCACACTGGTCAGACCAGCTAATCACAATCCTATTCACACTGACCAATTTGTGTAAATTTGGTCATTGTTCATTCACAGTAGATTGAAGAATCAAGTCAATCACCTGATGGATCTCATCAATAGCACTTTATTATTACATTCATAAATTCCAGCAACAACAAAAACCCAAACATTTCATTGCTATAAGTCACATTATCAAACCCACAACCATACGGGCAGATCCTGAGGTAGAGCACATAGGTAATTCAACATTCACAAACAGACTTCACGTTCACGCAGGAGATTTCAGGAGGAAAAACTAACAAGATTGTGAGAAGCAAATTGCATAACTCATGTGCGCGTCACGTTGAACACATTCCAGGGGTCATGATGGAAATCCTTCCGGACGCTCCTTCTTCATCGGAATCAACAAGGGTCTTCATTAATACATTTCATTCCAAGTCAAAAAACCGGTTCAAACCAGTTAGCTATGAACAAAAAAAGATTATTGACTATTTGGCACTTGGCCAAGTGTATAGTGCAACTTCACATCCTTTTCGCCGATCCGAGGATAAATAAATAGCATCAGTCCCACAAAAATGGGACACGTTTCTTTTTAAATAAAAAAAAAAATGCTTGAGAGCAGGTTCTTAGGTAGGTTCCTTGCACCTTGGAGCAGAAAAGACGCTGGTATGCGCCACTGACCAAAAAAAAGCTACAAAGATTTAATATATTAATCTCAGCATTCCATAAAATCTTAACATTTTTCTCCACATCCAAAATGGCCAACTCCCAATACACCCATCCCCCCTCGTGCTTAAACACCTCATCAAAATAAAAGTCACGAATGCTACGCCACATTTTCTTTAATTTGATGCTAGTTCACCTCTGTCAATTTTGCCCTATCCCAACCTTCACTTCTTTACACCGGATCGATCCTGAAATAAAAAACTAAACCTAAAGCTAACAATGTAACCTACGTGTCTCTTCTTGCGTGTCTAATCCGCTCTTTAGGATTGGCTAGTCCGCTAGTCTTCTTCATAAACACCTTGTTATGCGTTTTCTTTTCCTTAGCAAGGTTGATGGACAGGGTAAATGGAGGGGTCTTCAGGTGCTGACTGAAGGCACAGGAAAGAACATTTTTGGCATTTAGCAATAAAAAAAAGTTTTTTTTCAAGGATTGTTTGTCGATGCTTGTCCCCAGAGAAAAAAAAAACGCACCTGAAAAGGTCGCTGTGGAGAAAGATTAGAGCACAGACTAGCAGTAGACTAGCAGTTCATTAGCATAGCTGGCTGTAGCTCATGATTTGAAATGTGTGAGTGTTGAATTGGTGATTTGCATCCAGCTATGAGGAGAAGTTCATGTTTAGGATGTCTTACACGTTTTGTTTTGTTTTCTTTGGTAGGCAAACTCCTGGATCTTTGGAGATAAGTGTCCTTCTTAAGTTCGCAAAACTGAAGAAAGAGAGATAAAGCAGTATTAACAAAGTCCATTTTTGTCTCATGACAAAAAACCCTGAGATAAATCCTACATCCATGAGGAATGTAGGAACGTAAGAACTGAGACATGTAGGTAGGATCACAAAACTGGAGCCCAATCTACAATCGTGTTCTCTGGCGTCTTTTCGAGCGAGTCCTTTCTGTACATGGCGAGAACATTCTTCACAGTTAATGATAAAAATCATCTGCATCCATCCTCGTTATAGTTCGCAAGCCTGGTTCCTCACGATATGTTCCTCACAATGCTTCATTAAAAGGAGGAAACATTTGGACTCCAGTGGTTTAAATGTGGCGTCCCGTGAGGAAGTAAAGAGGCCGGTCCTCACTGCAGTTGGCCGTCTGGAACTCGTCCCGAAGCCTGAACTGCCACTCGTCCTCCAACTCCAACCTCACGATCGTCTGACGCAGGGAGCTGCGGTCCTGAGAGACCACACACAGCGTGGCACCTGCCATCACACACACACACACACACACAAAGTGGTTCATATTGGTTACATTGGGACAACTGACAAGAAAGTTTGTCTTCATTTGAACTAGGAGACCCAAATCTGTTCCATCATGACAATACAAACCCTGTGCACAAAGCCAGCTCTATGAAGATCTGCTTTCCATGAGTTGTAGAAGATCTCCTGCTATCAAAAACCTATTAAATAACTTAATGTGAACCCTGACTAAACCTCAGTCCTCCTAACCACCTCTCACCTATATCAGTACCTGACTTTTCTAACACCCTTGAGGTCTCCACAAATCTCCACAAAATCTAGTGACACATCTTCCCAGAAGAGTGGAGCTTATTATAACAGGAAATGGAGACTACATGTGGAAAGGGATGTAACAAACTTACATTTTACTTACAGCATCACCTCTGACAGTGGAGACTCCTTTTTTATGAAAAGCTAATATAAACATCTACTTACTTGTAGAAATACGCTCCCAGTGAACCAGCCGTTACCATAGAAACAATAATGCACGACATACTTGTAACTAATCACAATCCAGAATATAACGTGGAAAGAACAATGTGGAAAAGGAAAGAGGCGGAGCTTCACCTTTCAGAAAGCGGAATTTCTTTAGGAATCCGGAAACCACGAAGGAGTCGCACAGGTAGAGGAGAAGCCCGCTGAACACGACACCACTGTGGTCCAGGTTGACCGAGTGAGGCCTGGAGCTCATGTAACACACTGCCAGCTTTAACACACACACACACACACACACACACACACACACACACACACACACACACACACACAGAAATTTAACCTACTGTGTTCGAATTACAATACTGTTACTTCATTGTTACTTCACTTCGTGTTAGATGTAGCATGTGTTTGTGTGTGTGTGTGTGTGTGTGTGTGTGTGTGAGACCTGAGGCCCGAGGTCGAGGTAGGTGTCAATGGCCAGCACAGGTTGTGTGTAACTGTGTATCGCATGAGGGAACAGGCGTGTGCTGCAGCGCTGCAGGAACCTCTCGAGCAGGAGCTGAGCGGGAACGTCCAACATCGGACACACGCTGTCCGGTGCACACACAAACTGCGAGCTGGACACCGGGGACGGAGACTCCATTGCCTACACACACACAAATACAAACACACACATATATATATATGCAAGTTAAACATTTGAAACACTTGCTGTCTAAGTACGGTAGTTCGAGTTCTGGCTTAGAACCTTGATGCTAAGTAATTATCATAGAGCATATGCTAGCTAATAACCCAAACTAATAATTTGTATATTCAGTTTATTGGTTAAGAAATTATTTAGAAAAAACTTTAATTTTAATTAGACATATACCGCATATATGATTACTAGCATTAACCGTACTTCCGTTTTAATTTGCAGCATCTTGAAATACATGTGGAGGTGTTTTTTTATATACACAGACACAGCGACAGATAGAAAAACTCATCAAATCATAAATAACTTTCAAATGTACCTCAGAAAGGTTGATAAAGTACTAAAAATAGACCTTGTTTGAATAGCATTGTACAGTAAATGCACCTAACATAGACCACTAAACAAATTTAAACCTCAGCTAACATATATTTTTTGTTTTTGTGGTTATAACTGATGCGAACAGTTTATCAAGCTAGCATACAGCTATTATGTCCTTTTTTATGGATACAGTGAAAGTTACGATTTTACCAAACCATCAAAAACTTCAACATTTACCTCAGAAATGTTTATAAAATACTAAAAATTATGATTTTGAATAAATCCTAAATCATTTCAAATAATTTGGAGGTGTTCACTGACACAATGTGTCATGAATAGAGAATATAAAGCCAACTTCTTTGTGGCCATTTTAGGATAATATTTAGCTATTAATGAATTTTATATAGACATGGTGACAGTAAAAGCCATCAATGATATTGAGATTTACCTCAGAAATGTTGATTATGAATGAAATTGCATCCTAACATTGACCACTAAACAAATTTCAACCTCAGTTAACATTAATTTTCTGATCCTGTGCTTATAACTGAAACTAACTATTTATGTAAGAAAACTGACAATGAAAAGTATACAAAAAACATCATAAACTTTAATATTTACCTCAGAAATGTTGATTAAATACTTATAATAACTTAGTTTAAATGAAAGTATACTAAAATTAACCACTAAACAAATTTTAACCTCAGTAGGAGTACAATTTCTGTTTCTGTGGTTGTTATAGCAGTTAAGTTTTATTTAGCTTGCACAAAGCCATTATAAGCCTTTATGTAGACACAGTGGTCAGGAATGCAAACATTTAATTAGACACCATACTGTTTTCATTAAGAACGACACTGTAACTACATTTAGTATTAATGTGGTGATGTCAAGATTAGTGTGTTCGATTGTTAAGAGATTGATAAACCAAAACGTTACAATTTTATTCAGTTTTATACTGTTTTATTAGTTGATATTAATAATATAAATACTTTTGCAATAATGCTAATTGTAGTAAAACTTTTCTACTATAAGGTAATTCTTTAATATTGATTCATCAATTTAAAACATAATTTCTAATGTAAAAAATCAATATCAATTAATTTAACAAAATAAAATAATAATTATATACATTTGTGCAAAACTATATATTGTTACATGATGTGTTTTTTAGGTGTATTTGTTAAAATGTTATTATTGTGAGATACAAAATTATATATATATATATATATATATATATATATATATATATATATATATATATATATATATATATATATATTTTTTTTTGTTTGTTTGTTTTTTATTCTATTATTAATTAATTATTATTATTCATTTGTTATTATTAAGAAGGTTTAATTTTTTATCTTGAAATAATTATTATGAAACATGATAATTTTGTAAAAAGGCCTATTATTCAGAGGCTAAGCAATAATATATAATTGTGAATTGTTAAATTAATATATATTTTTATTTAATTTTATTATTATTAATTGTTTAAAAAAAAAGTTCAGTAAGAACTTGTATCCATTTAAAAGGTGGTTGTAAACTACTTTGTTTTTCCTTGTGTGTGTGTGTGTGTGCATGTGTGTGTGCATGTGTGTGTGTGCATATGTGTGTGTGTGTGTGTGTGTGTGTGTGTGTGTGTTTGTGTGCATGTGTGTGCGTGTGTGTGTGTGTGTGCATCTCACCGTGAGTTTGGGTTTGATGAGTGTGTGTTGATTGCCTCCAGTTGGGATGTGTTTCTTCATAATGCTGAATCGGTTGAAGCGGCACAGCAAGAGTCCACTGCTGTTCACCCTCAGGTTAAAGTCGACCTCCTCACATGTATAGCTGCATACACACACACAAACACACACACACACACACACACACACACACACACACACACACACACACACTTTGTTATGTAAGTGCCATTACTGCGTCACCACTATTTTTAATTCAGTGCATCAGCACTCTCTAGTGGTGGAGCTGAGTGTACAGTTTGTCATGGCTGTGTAGGTGTGTGTGTGTGTGTGTGTGTGTGTGTGTGTGTGTGTGTGTGTGTGTTCTCACCGGTTTAGGTCATACTGGACGTTCTGTGTGAGGTCCACATTGAGCAGGATGAAGTCGTGAAGGTGGCAGCGGCTGAACGCGGCACCGAGAGACGAGATGGAGGTTTTGCTGCTCCAGTTCCTCAGTCCACAAATGGCATATTGAGCGAGAGATGGGGTCGCCTCTATGTGCAGCATCACACGCTTCAGAGATACGTTACACACCTCCACTGAGCTACAGAGATCGAGAGAAAGTCAAAGATCATCCATCCATCATCCAAGATCATCAACAGCTGAAGCAGCTTCTCCATCCAACTTTTTCTTTATTCATCTTGTCCCAATCTGTTTTTTTTTCCAACCACCAACACGCTTTTCTCCTTCATCCTTTACACACTCTTTCATCAACATCTTTGCCTTCCTTCCTTCCATCCATCCATTTGTACATCCATTACTTTATCCATCCATTCATTTAATTTGCACTTCACTTAAGGAACATCTCCATCCATCAATGTCTTTGTTCATTCTTTCAGTTCTTCACCTACACCTTTTCCCATTCATTCTGCATTTTCACTATATTCCTGATTTTTTCAGCTCAGCCTCTTCTAATCTTTTCAATGGGATAATGCAGATCACTAAAATAACTTTTCCATCCATCTATTCGACTATTCCTTCTTACATCTCTTCACCTATCCCTTTCGTCCATCCACTCACACAAATTTCTTCTTTATACGTCACACTTTCTTTATTCTTTCATCATTGTCTTCCAAATGAAAAGAATTTGTTTGCAAACTTAATTTCCTTCAACTTGACCTCCTTCTTTCCATCCATCCATCCATCCATCCATCCATCCATCCATCCATCCATCCATCCATCCAATGTGAGTGACCAAGATAAATAAAGATGTCTGGAAATTTTTTCATCCCCTTTGTCCATCCCCTCTTTAACGCACCCATCTCGGTTCTGGATGTGGGTGTTCCATAGCACACAAGAGTCGTCCATGATAAGGATGAAGGGCCAGATGTCCTGCCTCTGAACTCCGTGCTCCTCCTGCCTGTTCCTCTCCAGCTCCAGATTGTGATATGACAGTTCTTTAATCATGAAGCGAGCCGCTCCTGATACCCACACACACACACACACACACACACACACACACACACACACACACACACACACAGAGATTTTTATTTCATATTCAAATATAAAAAATAAATAATCTATTAAAACAAATTTTCTGTGCTTGATGTAGTAAGAATCCACTAGGGGGCAGTATAGGTCATCACTACACCACCACCAGAGTTTTTTAAATAAAGGGTTTGACCTTCTTTTAATTCCTTACCCACTCCGGAGTTGTTGAAGATGGATGGAAGAACCAGCAGGACATGGTTGGGCCAAAACTTCCTGTACACTGCCATTTCATGCTGTTTTACTACAAGGATGTGGAGGTGTGGAGCACCTTCCAGTGCATGGTGGAGGTTTAGCAGTCCCAGATCCTGCCGGCCTGTGGTAGGGGTGAAGATGGTACTCTTTACACCATCCTGGGACAGAAGAGAAGGAAAGAAAGAGAGACAGATGTAGTGAACATTTTGAATACCCAAAGCAACAAAAACATTGGAGACAAAATATAAAATCAACAATAATCACAAGCTTCATATTTAAAAGATGACCATAGCCAGGTGACTTGCTCTGAACAGCAACACACCTGAGGAAGAGCTTGAGGTGTTTCTGCATTCATTAAAGATACCTAAGTGCTAGTAAGAGTCAAGACCAAAATGAAGGTCATGTGACCTTTATATGGAGGTTTAAAAAGATCTCATCTTATTATCTAATTCGTACAACTGAGGAGGGCCTTGCTCAGGGGCCCAGAAGTGGCAGCTTGGCATGACAAGTCACCTGATCTGAGAGAGAGAAAGTCTTACCTGGTCTAAGAGGAAAGAAAGTCTCACCTGGTCAGAGAGGAGAGGAAGTCTCATGCTCTCAAGCTGGTGTCCTTGCTGGCTGAAGACAAAATGGTGCTCTTTGTTTTTTGGGATGATGAAGTGGAGCTGGACCTCCTCACCGAGCATGGATGAGCAGAATGAGAAGGCATGAAAGGTGCAGTCGGACAGCTGTGGACACAACACACACAGTTTGTTACATAACTATACACCAACCAAGTATAACATTATGACCACCAGCCTAATATTGTGTTGGTCCCATATTCCTGCTAAAACATTTCTGACTCGTCGATCATTAACAGCATGAACTTCTTCAGTAGTTTGAGCTACAGAAGCTCGTCTGTTGCATGTCCACATGGACCAGCCTTCGCTCCCCACGTGCATGAACGAGCCTCGACCGCCCACGACCCTGTCGCCAGTTCACCACTGTTACTTCTTTGGAGCACTTTTGATAGATTTTGACCACTGCAGACCAGAAACAGCCCACAAGAGCTGCAGTTTTGGAGACGCTCTAACCCAGTCGTCTAGACATCACAATTGTCAAACTCGCTCAAATCCCACCCACTAACAGGAGCCATGATGAAGAGATAATCAGTGTTATTTACTTCACCACCGTTATAATGTCATATTGTTATGTCGGACTGGTGTACATAAGTGTGTTAGAGACTCACCGGACGTGCAGGTCCGGGCTCGCTGTAATTATGGCACTGCTCACAGTGGTGAAATGCATTATGGGCTGCAAACATGCTGAGTCTGATAGACACAGTCTTCCTCTTCCTCTCACCACTCTCATCATACTCCTCTTGTTTCAGTCCTGCATAACACGCACAAGCAAATGAACACATGACCACAAGACATACACATAATATATATTGTTTTCTAGACTAGTAGGTCACATGACTATTGATGCAGTAATGTCGGGCTCCAAATGCAAACTCTAGCTTTATAGACACACCATTTAAATGGGGCGAATTCCTGCCTGAATACACAGCGCTGCACTGCTTAAACTTGGGGTCGCAAGGATTAAGGTCAAAGGTCATATTTTGCATCTCTTCCAGGTCAGGCCAGGTTGGGCCGCTGCACATGGGAGCATTGGAGTCTTCAGAAACGGCATCTGCGAAGAACAAGGTGACAATGAATAATGTCCGGTGTTCTCACTTCATTGTAAACCTGAGTACCCCATTGTATATAGGATGAAATACACAAAAACATTACAGTCAGGGACAATAAAAATGAAAAGAATTATATGGAAGCAGATCTCAGTCGTGTACCTTCCTCCAGCTCTTCCTCATCATAAACGTCCACCTCCAACAGACGAATCAACATCCGGAACAAAATCCGCAAAAACTGCAGATAGGCACCTGTTTTTCCCACCTACAACACACAGACAGAATAAATCACAACACCATGAACTTGTCCACTGTCGGATGCCTAATCAATACCCTGAACTCCCACTGGGAGAACAAGTGTCATATATCCTTGTATAAATCAAGGTGTGATTGTAGGGGCGAATTCTTACCTGTGGTGGTCCGCTCAGTAAGAGCCTCCTTGGGTGGGCAGAACCGGCAGCACTGTAATCAGCATGTTGTGGCCGTGCTTTTGTCCACTGCCGGTAATAGATTGACTGTTCGGCCGCATCGCTTTGCTGTGGGACAGGTGGACGGAGTGCACCGATCCACTCGACGTCAGCGTGAGGGAGGACCCAAGCCGAGCTGGGCTGATCCACTGAGTCAGGGGTGAGAAGCCGGTATGCAGCACGGGATAGAACCACTGTGCGGGCGAAAATGCAGGGTGCCAATTTTCCCCCTGCAGAGGAGGTCTGAGTGGACTGGCTCGGTCGATGGGAACCGGGAGAGGTGGATGAGGAAGAAGATGAAGAGGAAGAAGATAAGGATGAGGAAGTAGACCCAGGGCACTGGGAGTCACATTCCTGCTTGACATGATTAGGAGAAGAGCTGCAAGTGGCCAGATCCGGGTGGGAGGAGAAAACAGAACAGGTTTTGTGAGAGGAGTCAGGAACAACAGAGGAACTGACGCCATTTTCTGCAAGGGAGCCTGAAGGACAGAAGGAGAAAGACATTTGTTGCAAGTTGTCATGATCGTTTTAGCTAGTGTTATTATGCGAATAATCAAAATGAAGGATAAATTAAGTTGATTTTCAGGGGTTTTGGATTCTGACCGGAGGCTCGGGTTGCAGCGCTGCTGTTGCTCGGGGGTCTGTCCAGCTCTAGGTGCAGTTCATCGCACTCCATTATTCCTCTACCACTTCTCTCTAGCTCTTCCTCCTCTTCTTCCTTCAGTCCCACCCCTTTGCCCACCGTTGTCATGGTGTCTGGAATTATACCTCGGGTGATGTAGGAGCAGGCCAAGCCTACTTCCTGCTCTAGAGCTGTGCGGGTCAGAAAGCTGGAGTCGATCAGTCGCAGGTCGCAGTATTTTAGAGACCTGTGAGAACACATACACAATATACATATAACTTACACAGCGCCATAGGATTGTCTCTTTGTGTGTGTGTATATATATGTGTTTATGGGTATACCGTGGGAATGTTTCTCCCAATGGGTCTTTCCCAGTTAGAATGACGATGCAGGGTAAATCTTCCAGATCCTCATAGGTCAAAGGTAACCAGTCTTCAGATCCACGTTGTCTCCACGCCTGCATTAAATATTTATTATATTATACAGCTACACATTTTTATTCCATTATTTATCGAAAGTCCAAATCAGTGTGATCTTTTTGTCAGAGAGGAGTAAAGACAAGACAACAAAACATAACAGAAGATGAAGTTAAAATCATGTGTTACATACCCTAAGCTGGGTGCAGAAGTGTGGTGCGAGGCTGATCTCATTTGTAGGGCCTCCCAGCACCACGGCAAACCTCGCTCCAGCCCCAGTTTGTGCTGCGCCTCCTCCAGACGCTCCCGTGCAAGTCGGGCAAGCTGCATGGAAGGCACACGTACCAGCAGCATGTGCCCCTTGCCACTACGTCCTGTGCTGCTCAGTACACCCTCCACCATGGCCAGTGTCTGCGGCGTGACGTGATCTCTCAGCGCCGGGCACGCTGTCAGTGCCATCATTGCCTCGGTGTACTGCTGGATCAGCAGGTAGCTCCGGATCACCATGCTGTGCAGATGATGGTGACTGAAAAATAGGAAAGATGTTTAAATAATAATTATAAAAATTATTTTTTTTAAATAATTTATTCGTATGGCTGTACAGCATAATTTTATGCTAGCTTGATGTAACAAAAGCATATATCTTTTATCACAATAGTGTATAAGTTTAGAGTATATAAAAGTTGTCATGTCAAGTTCTGACCGTTGGAGCAAAGCGTTGACCATCCTTTCGAATGCATCGTCACAGCGCAGGATGGGGCTTGAGACACCCCACTGCACCGAGCGCTGGTACTCCTTTAGCCCAAAATACACCACTTCTTTCGGTGAGAGCACCCCCTGCTGACACACAGAAACACACATACACACAACTTAAACACCTCACACCAGACTTCATTTTCAGTAGAGTTTATATAAAACTAAAGATGGATTGTGATTGGTTAGAAGGTATTAATTAGGTTTTTATAATAGCAGCTCTGGCACTGATGCAGGTTTCTACAGGGATAATGCAGGGAACATTTTGGAATTGAGAAACTATGAATTGGCCACCATACAAAAGTGTAAATCCATGTTATTCTTGCTATTTTGCTAAACAGAAAGTAGCTTTGAATATAAAATATCAGCTTCGTATAGTAATGTGATAGAGGTTTGGCTAAGCTACTTACCGGGCCTTGGTTGCTGGGCCAGTGCACTTCGTTGTGGATGCTGATGCGCGAATGACATGACTGCAGTGTGTAAGGGAAGGACGTGACCTGAAGAAGCAGCAGATTCTCAGCATCTAAAACCTCCTGCGAGTTCACCACACGATCAGCTAATCCCTGCAGATCGCTGTGAGAGACGGAGCCAGACATGGCGCTGGGACGAGGAAGAAAAGATACACATCACTATGCTAGCTGTTCTAAATATACAAAATATGATTTTATATCGACATAAATAGCAGTTATACCTGGTCAGGTCGATGTGCGAGTTGTCGTGGATGAGGACGAAGAGTGTGTACGGGTTTTGTTTCACTTTCCTCATAAACGCCTCCATTTTGACGTGTACCTCATTGTCAAGACGTACTACATACTTATCTGCCTTTTGTTGGGCTGATGAGACATCTTCCATTCCCAGATCAACCAGCACACCTGGACAACACGCACATACATATGTTCATGTTGGCAAGTTTCACAATCTTCATTAAATTTGTTTAAAACAGTGGCCTGTTCTCTGGTGAATCTCTCATAAGATTTCTGAGATTGTTTGAGAATGGTGTCTGAGGTATTATTTCCTCCTAATTAACTATTTTCCCTGGTAAGTTCTTAAATATTTATCCAGAATGTTTTTTCAGGTAATGCTTCTTGGTAAGTTTTTACATGTAGAATTTCTTTGTAAATGAGGTAATATGTCTTGGATCTTAACTATTTCTTCAATATATTATTTTTAGGTACATTACATGAGGTAAAATTTCTACCTAACATAGTTAGTCTTACATAATATTTCTCTGGTATTCTCTTGGGAAGGTTTTTTTAGAGAAGCTTTTCTAATTCAGTGTCTCACTCTTCAGTAGGTTCTCCATGGTACCCTTGATTTGTAAATCCGAACCTCACCTGACAGGCGGATACGTCTCGCCGTCTGATGAAGCAGGACGTTAGATGGAGGCACCAGCACCAAGAAGTCAACCTTGCAGAATCGCCCAAGGTCTAGGTTCTGGCTGTTTGAGTCTGCGATGCCACACACCAGCGAGAGAAGACTCCGAGCCACAGTCAGTTGTGGGGGGTAAATATGAAACACATCACTCAGAGGCTCTAGAACACACCAGGATCAGTGAGTGTACGTTAGCATGTAACACATAGAATCAAGAGCATTCTGTTTGTTCATCTAACTAGATATTCAGAAAAATAAAGTAAAAATAAATAAAATTAACCTGTCCTTGTGTCAACTTTCATATTTGTGTCTTCCTGCGAGTGAACTGAGTCGCTGAGCTCAGCTTGCTGCTTCCTCCTCCGTTGATAGCGCACCAACTCCTTCTCCAGGTTATCACCTACACACATAGACTCCTCATTACGACTTAACCGCCAAATGTACATTAGCATGGTACATTCTGAAAATATATAACAATTTGCTCGACATGTTATATTTTATGGATAAAGTGCTGACTTTATGTGTGTAAAATCTCATCTCTTGAAATCAGAGCTCATAGCAGACCACTCAAGATCTTCTACTCCAAGCCATTGAAAGCATCTTCGTGTAGTTGGCTTTGTGCACAAGGGCATTGTCATGCTGGAACAGGTTTGGGTCTTCCAGTTCAAGTGAATGGGAAATTTTAAGCTACTACATCCAAAGACGTCCTACACATTTGGGTGGCAGGGGACAATTGTCTCCAAAAATAGTTTGAGAAAGAAACACATATGGCTGGAAAAGTCTGGTGGCTCTATACGAGGTGGTATCAAAAGGTTTCCAGACCAATAATGCTATCCTGACCACACAGGTTACCACATCTGTGATTTAATCACGGACAGCAAGTTAGAACAAAGTTCTAAGAAATTTTGTGTGAAACTGGGTAAATCTGCCACAGAGCCATTTGACGTGATGCATGTTGAGATGCTGCACAAGTCATTGGATGCTTTTCAAGCAGCAGGCGCATCAATTGCGGAAGAACAACACTGGAAGACGATGAGAGATCCGGAAGACCTTCACCGAGCTCAATCCCTGAAAATGTTGAAACCGATCGGCACCTTGTGCATAATAATCATTGGAGCACCAACCCTACTCTCCAGATTTGGCTCCTGTGGACTCTCTTCCTGAAGATGAAGATTCAGATAAAGATCTTCCTTGTAGTATACCACACATTCCAGAAGAATGCTGAGGGCACTGTGTTGCTGTGCAAGGGGACTATTTTGAAGGTGATAGTGTGGAAATGTAGATAAAAAAAGTACTTTTTTGTAAACAGAGTCTCGAATACCTTTCAATACCACCTTGTAGTGTATCTCAGGTCATTTATCTAAGGTAAGATTTTCTGGAACGTTCTCTCCTTATGTGTTCAGTTCAGATCTCTGATGTAAGTTTTGCTCTTATAAGCTTCTAATTTCCCCCTCAGGAGGAAACATAGACTGACCTAGTGACGTGTTGTTGAAGTGTGAAGCCAGGCTGGAAACTTTGCCACTGATGAGCTCGTAGCTGATCTCCTTTAAAAACTCGCTGGTGGTGAGCATTCCCTCAGCCAGCGCCCTAGACTGATATTTACCTGAAACACACACACACACACACACACACACACACACACACACACATACACAAGCATGAGACTTATACAGACAAGTGTATAATGGCAATACAGAGTGTTCTCCTGCTTACCGAGCACGATGACGCAGAACTCAGAGGCTCCAGCGGAGGCAGACGGGTGGATGATCAGAATGTAGTTGGGAAGCCGTGGGGTTTGATGCTGCTGCAGGTGTGTGTTCTCGCTGAGCGAACGCAGCGTCTCGGCAATGCCCTCACCCAGGGAGCTCTGAGCAAGCAGAACCTGAACACTTCCACCCGACACGCTCGCCTCGACTCGTGCCAGCCACGGCAGCTGCCCGGGCGTGATGGGTGGGATGGCGGCGCCGCACACCGCCGCTTTCAGAACAATCTGCTCGAACTCCTCACGCATGGGGATCTGCTCGGAACCTGCACAATCAAAGCAGGTAAATCCACCCGGATTTCACACATGAAAACATATTACACATGATAACATACACACTGGAGACTCCTTCCATACATGTTTAATAAACATCTATTTTTTAAAAACAGTTATGTATGAGTGTGTGTGTGTGTGTGTGTGTGTGTGTGTGTGTGTGTGTGTGTGTGTGTGTGTGTTACCGAGGCGTGCAAGGTACTGCAGTGTGAGCAGGATGAGCGTCTCAGCCGTGGGGATCTGACTTGGTGACATTCCCAGCGTCACCAGGCTCTTCTCACTCAGCTGGCTGTAGTTATAGCAGCTGGCCAGCAGGGGGCTCACAACCACATCACACACATTCCCGAAGAAGTACGGCAGAGCGCCTTGACCTGCAGAGAGATAAGTATGGTGTGAGGGTCAACACACACACACACACACACACACACATGCAAGCTTTTCCTAACCTTAAGCTCAGTAACAATAATAATAATTTATTACAAATAAAGGGTACAAAATATATATATATATATATATATATATATATATATATATATATATATATATATATATATATCCATGCAAGTGTGTGTGTGTGTGTGTGTGTGTGTGTGTGTGTGTGTGTTAGTGAATGTTGAGGAGTGTGTGTTACGACTATACAGAGCAACAAAGAACTGTGTGTATATGTGTGTATACATGTAGGTGTGTATGAGTGTGTGTGCATATATGTGCATGTGTATATGTGTTGCAGTGTGCATTTGAGTTTGTGGTTTGTGTGCATTTGAGTTTGTATATACAGTGCCTTGCGAAAGTATTCGGCCCCCTTGAACTTTGCGACCTTTTGCCACATTTCAGGCTTCAAACATAAAGATATGAAACTGTAATTTTTTGTGAAGAATCAACAACAAGTGGGACACAATCATGAAGTGGAACGAAATTTATTGGATATTTTAAACTTTTTTAACAAATAAAAAACTGAAAAATTGGGCGTGCAAAATTATTCAGCCCCCTTAAGTTAATACTTTGTAGCGCCACCTTTTGCTGCGATTACAGCTGTAAGTCGCTTGGGGTATGTCTCTATCAGTATTGCACATCGAGAGACTGAAATATTTGCCCATTCCTCCTTGCAAAACAGCTCGAGCTCAGTGAGGTTGGATGGAGAGCATTTGTGAACAGCAGTTTTCAGTTCTTTCCACAGATTCTCGATTGGATTCAGGTCTGGACTTTGACTTGGCCATTCTAACACCTGGATATGTTTATTTGTGAACCATTCCATTGTAGATTTTGCTTTATGTTTTGGATCATTGTCTTGTTGGAAGACAAATCTCCGTCCCAGTCTCAGGTCTTTTGCAGACTCCATCAGGTTTTCTTCCAGAATGGTCCTGTATTTGGCTCCATCCATCTTCCCATCAATTTTAACCATCTTCCTGTCCCTGCTGAAGAAAAGCAGGCCCAAACCATGATGCTGCCACCACCATGTTTGACAGTGGGGATGGTGTGTTCAGGGTGATGAGCTGTGTTGCTTTTACGCCAAACATAACGTTTTGCATTGTTGCCAAAAAGTTTGATTTTGGTTTCATCTGACCAGAGCACCTTCTTCCACATGTTTGGTGTGTCTCCCAGGTGGCTTGTGGCAAACTTTAAACGACACTTTTTATGGATATCTTTAAGAAATGGCTTTCTTCTTGCCACTCTTCCATAAAGGCCAGATTTGTGCAGTATACGACTGATTGTTGTCCTATGGACAGAGTCTCCCACCTCAGCTGTAGATCTCTGCAGTTCATCCAGAGTGATCATGGGCCTCTTGGCTGCATCTCTGATCAGTCTTCTCCTTGTATGAGCTGAAA